>NC_037671.1:79414663-79508354 GCF_003255815.1 Theropithecus gelada | reverse complement strand
TTTTGAGACGGAGTCTCGCTCTGTCGCCCAGGCTGGAGTGCAGTGGCTGGATCTCAGCTCACTGCAAGCTCCGCCTCCTGGGTTTACACCATTCTCCCGCCTCAGCCTCCCGAGTAGCTGGGACTACAGGTGCCCGCCACCTCGCCCAGCTAGTTTTTTTTGTATTTTTTTAGTAGAGATGGGGTTTCACCGTGTTAGCCAGGATAGTCTCGATCTCCTGACCTCATGATCTGCCTGTCTTGGCCTCCCAAAGTGCTGGGGTGAGCCTCATTTTAAAGAACAGGAACCTTGTCTACCCGTTGGCATAGCCTCTTGTGCAGCAACATAGGCTCCTGTTCCTGCCGCAACTCTCTCCCTCCTTCTCTGGCCATCAGAGTCCAGAGTTGGTCCACCATGGCTTTACTCACTGCTGCCACCGAGTTCTTGGGAACAAAGGATGTATCTTGTCTTGTTCTTGCTGCCTGGCATGCCAGTACCTCCTCTAGGAATTTGGAAGACACATTGACTTACCTGATACCCAAGGAGCAGGCCAGAATTAAGATCTTCAGACAGCAAAGTGGCAAGAGGGTGGTGGGCCAAACCACTGTGGGCAGGATGTGTGGTGGCCTGAGAGGCACAAGGGGATTGGTATATGAAACATCAGTTCTTGATCCTAATGAAAGCATCCATTTCTGAGGCTTTAGTGTCCCTGAGTGCCAAAAACTGCCACCTAAGGCTAAGGGTAAGAAAGAACCTCTGCTGGAGGGCTTATCTCAGCTGCTGGTAGCTGAACATATCCCAACAGAGGAAACAGGTATCCTGGCTTTCAAAAAAGTGGTCAAAGAGGGCAGCTCTACCCTCCCATGTGGTCACCATGCTGGACAACTTTCCCACCAATATACATCCCATGTCTCAGCTCAGTGCAGCCTATACAGCCCTCAACAGTGAAAGTAATACTACCTGAGCATATGCAGAGGATATCAAGTTCTGGGAGCTGATTTATGAAGACTGTGTGGATCTGATCACAAAGCTACCTGTGTTGCAACAAAGATCTACCAAAATCTCTACTAAGAGGGCAAAAATGTTGGGGCCATTGACTCCAAGTTGAACTGGTCCCACAATTTCACCAACATGTTAGGCTATACTGATGCTCAGTTCACTGAGCTCACGCACCTGTACCACACCATCCACAGTGACCATGAGGGCAGCGATGTAAGTGCCCATATCAGCAACTTGTTGGGCAGTGCCCCTTCAAGCCTTTATCTGTCCTTTGCAACAGCCATGTATGGATTGACAGGCCCTCTACATGTACTAGCAAATCAAGAAGTGTTTGTCTGGCTAACTCAACTACAGAAGGAAACTGGCAAAGATGTGGCATGTGAGAAGTTATGAGACTACACCTGGAACACACTCAACCTAAGATGAAGTTATTCCAGACTGTGGCCATGCAGTATTAAAGAAGACTGATCCATGAGATACCTGCAGTGACAGTTTGCTCTGAAACACCACATAATGACCCCATGTTAACTTGGTTGCTCAGCTACACAAGATTGTGCTCAATAGCCTCTTAGAGAATGGCAAAGCCAAGAATACTTGGCCCAATGTAGACACACCCTGGGGTACTGCTCCAGGACTATGGCATGATGGAAATGAATTACTACACTGTTCGGTTCAGAGTGTCTCGGGCACTGAGTGTACTGGCGCAGCTCATCTGAAGTCATGCACTCGGATTCTCTCTAGAAAGGCCCAAGTCTTTCTAGATGGTCTGATGAAGTTCATGGACTCTAAGTTGGGATAAAACTGGAGACTGGGGGGAAAGTGACTACCAGAAAGTGAGGACACTTAAAAAAAAAAAAAAAGTCTACTTTTGTTTTAAGGGGGCTTTAAAGACTTAGAATTAAATTGTATCTGAGGCACTGATAATAGATTTGAGGTTAAAATGTAAATTAAAAATTTTAAAAATGGAAAACCTAACTAACTCCCTTCACTTGCCTAGTATGAGTTGCCCATCAACTGCAGAATGACCACGACTAATGCATGTGTAATGGGTTAAGTCTGGCCCCTGCACCATCTCAGAGTGAGAATCTGGCTCCTCTTTCCCTTAGTCAAAGCTGTTTGCAGGGAATGTGGAGTCACTTCTGAGATTTTGCTTCTACTCTGCCAAGTGCACAATAAGCCAGCAAGCCAGGACTCTTCCCTTTCTGTTTCCATAGGAATGTCGTTGGATAGTCAGCTGTACCGAGTCCCTCAGCCCTCTCTCCTGCACACTAACACCTCCTAGCAAGATCTATTGGTTAGCTGGACATGCTTTGGCAATTTTTTATGCTACCAGGTGAGCATAAAGTAATGATATTTGTTGTAACTGGCACCTAGTGTTTGATTTGATTTCTCTTTTCAAAACTATCCTATTAAAATTAAGGTCTCAGAGTGTTCTGTCTCCCATTACTTTAATACCCCCATTCAGACTTTCTACACCTGTTGCACCTCAAGATAAGGATGTCTGGGACCTCCCCATCTTGGCCCTCACCAGAGACCTCTTTCAACAGATCTGTCTTATCTGTGGTCCCAGTCAATGGGTTTTTATCAGTGCTTAATGCGAACTAAATATTTTACTTCCACAGAACACATACCACTACCCTCTGACCTTCCCCTGCCCTTCTAAGGTGCTGTGGGGCATAAACAGGGACTCAGGAATGACAGCATGATAGCTTCAGGGTCTGGTCCCAGGAGTATTAGCTCCTCTTTTGGAGCAAGAAAATGATTCAAGATTGGACATGGTCTCCTCTAATTATTGGGTCCTGGAGTTGAGAGGATTAAAAACAGTAAGCCTTCCCCTTCATCCTTTGCCTCAAGAAAATGCTCCCTTACTTATCAACCTCCTTTTCCTGTCCTGCCTCAAGCGCTCACAATACAGTGTTTGTCTTAGAAGCCCCATTTGCACATGTTTTCAGAAACTCAGAATGTTCTACTGCCTTTTCTTGAAGAACTGATTAAGATACATTCTTTCTGTGCCCCTTTCTTCCTTCCAAATTCCTGCCTGTGTTTCTGTGGATCCACCATCCCCAGAACTACACTGTTGAGATGAACACAGTGTAAGCCCCTAATAACTGTAAGGTCATGATGCAGACTTCAGGTTGCTCTGTATAAAATGCAAAGTCAATGTTTTTATTAACAATGAAAAAAGAACAATACCAGACACTCTGAGCTGGCTTTGCAGGTGGTCATATAGATCTGAAATAACTTCCCATTATAGTAGAAGACTGAGAAATTATCCAAATAATGCAATCATTTAGGGCGTTAAAAAGAGTTTCTATGTAATGCATTTATAAATGTTATGCATGTATGTAATAAATACGTACTCACAAAAGGGTTTCTCTGCTACTGAGAAAAGTATTTTTACCTACACAATAATAAATAGCTAGTGTTTCTTAAGCACTACTAGATGCCTGACATTGTTCTAAGTGTTCTACATATGTAGTTTCTTCATCTTAACAGCAGCCCTCTAATTTGATCCTATTATTATCTCCACAGAGCACAGAAAAATGAAGCATTATGTCCAAGGTCAGCCAGCATTCAATCCCAAGCAGTCTGGCTCTGTAGTATATAGTCTTACCACGACAAAATATAACATCTCATTTGACCTAGTTATATAGATACTATTATATCCATTTGTCAGATGAGAAAATTGAGGCTTAGTGGGATTATATAACTTTCAAACTTCCTCTGCTAACATGATAGATTCAGTTCTAATCTTTCTGATTCCGAAGTCCATGCTTATAGCCAATTTTAAACTTATAAAACCACTACAGCCTCCTAAATGCAGGACCACTGTGTAAGATGTGAAAGTTACCATGACCCTCAAAAGCAATACAAGCAAAAGGGAACAAATTATATTAGTGACCTGAACCACACCATCTCACTGAGGTGGCTCAGCCCTAGATAGCACCAGGATTTTTTCATCACTAATCACAGGGCAATGGTCCTAGGCCCAACCTCCCATCTGGCTCAGAGCTACTACTGTCAACACAAAAGATGGCCTTTGTTTTCTGGTCTTTACAAATCCTTGTAGCAGTTTCTCTACCTGTCTCCAGGAGTGGTCACAAGGCTAGCCAGAATGAAATTCAACCCAGAGACCCAAACCTGGATTCAAAACAGAAACTGCTCGAAGGGTTGAGTCAGGAGTTGTGTCCCCACAGAGCTCTTTGATCCTGAGAGAGGAAATCATTGGCACAAAGGAAAAGAGAAGCAGATTATAGACGAGACAGCTTTTGTTGCTGAAGGTCTTTTCCTTCTAGATGAGCATTCTGGATTTCAGAGTGGCTGTTTCCTGCTGAGCTTCAATGGGCCGGGCCTCTGCCCCTGCACAAAAGAGTAGGAGAATTTTGAACTCAAACATAAAAGCAGAGCAGCAGGCCACAGCGTCTACAGCTCAGGCCTGCTGGGAGCCACAGCCAGTTCAGATACCATATGTGTCCTGCTTATCCATCTGGTTCTTTGGACAAGGCCAAACAAAACAGTGGAAATAAATGGCAGAGTAAAGTCTTTTGCCCTGGCCCTGAAGCACATACTGACCTCACCTTGCAGAGTTTTTCTGTAAATCATTTGGATTATAAGTAGTTTGATTTAAAGTATAAGAATCCAATCTATACAAAACTTTAAAGGGGGACAAAAAAGTTCCAACATTACATCTGATTAGCAGGCTAATCACCTTATATCTGTCCCTCCATTTACCAATATTACTTCATAAATTAAAACCTGAAATCCAGTGAAACCATAAAAACATGTAGCTTAACCACATGTGAATCCAAACCAAATCAGCCACAGTTTATACAACCACTACAAAAGCTTCTGCATTATTAAACTATATTTTATGAAGAATTGGACTCACTTATTTAAGCAAAAGTCAGCACAGTAAATTTTTATGTAATAAGAAGACTTTATAATCTCTGATAGATTATTCTACATCTTAATTTTCTATGTAATTTCAACTTTGATTAACTGTAGACTCTTCATTGAAGCTAATATATCTCTGTGGCTAATACTTTCAATGAACTTAGTTTGTATATTTAGTTATGAGTTGCTTAACCACAAGGATACATTCTGAGAAATTTATCTTTAGGAGAATTCTTTGTTATGGGATCATGGAGTGTACTTACATAAACCTGTATAGCAGTGGTCCCCAACATTTTGGGCACCAGGGACTAGTTTCGTGGAAGATAAATTTTCCACAAACCTGGAGGGGGAGGAGCGGGGATAGTTTGGAGATGAAACTGTTCCACCTCCATGATTCTCATAAGGAGCAGCAACCTAGATCCCTCACACGCTCAGTTCACAATAGGGTTCACACTCCTATGAGAATCTAACGCTTCTGCTGATCTGACAGGAGGCAGAGCTCAGGTAGCAATGCTTGCTCGCTGGCCCACTGACCTCCTGTTTCCTGCTTTGTGGCCTGGTTCCTAACAGGCCACAGACCACTACCAGTCTTGACAGAATGGGGGCGTGAAGGTTGGGGACCCCTACCCTACTACACACCTTGGCTACATGGTATAGCCATGTTGTTTCTAGGCTACACACCTGTTCAGCATGTTACTGTAGGGAATACCGCAGGCAACTATAACAATGGCAAGTATTTGTGTATCTAAACATAGAAAAAGTAATGCATTGTCTTGTGACTTCATGATGGCTTCATCACTAGGGGAGAGGAATTTTTTCAGCTCCATTATAATCTGAAAGGATCACTGTTATCTATGTAGTCCATTGTTTACCAAAACGTCATTATATGGTGCATGACTGTATTTCAGTTACTTTCAACAGACCGAACATTAGCTTTGTACTATACCCAGTTTCTCAGTCTCAGCGCTATTGACATTTTAGACCAGATAAATCTGTTGTGGGGGATTATCCTGTGCATTGCAGGACTTTTATCGCCACACTTAGTCTCTCACTTAAATGCCACTAGCACTGCCCCCCATTTGTGAAAACACCAAATGTCTCTATATATTGTCAGATGTCCCTGTGGAGTGAGTTGAAATCACCCCTGGTTGAGAACCACTGGTTTATATGATACAGAGAATAACTTTTGAATGCTGATCTGCTCCTTCTCATTTATACATAATCATTCAGTAACAGCTAATACTCAGTATTAATATAAGGCAATGACTAGACCCATTGGATTTTTTAATCTAAGTTATAAACTTATCTTCTGAACTCATAAAAGTAATGTTATAATAGTTTCTGAATACCATGAAAAGTCAATCATACACAAAACTCTATGTATTATATAATGGTGAGGTTTATTCCAGGCCCACTGACAAGTCTGTCTTACTTCACTGAAGTTAACCCTCCATACACAGATAATGACAGATGACTGGGCAGGTGGGAAAGATGGATGGGAAGAAAGAAAAAGCAGCAAGAATGTGGAGTCCCGATAAATAAGCAATAACAAGGAAGGGGACCCAGGTGGCAGAGGTCCCCAGGTGAGGAAGAACAATGAACAATTGTTTTGAGAGATGGCTAACCACAAATAACCTGAGGGCACCACAACCTTGCATGTAGCCCCCCTCCAGCAGGACCCTATAAAAATTCCCTCCAGCCCCTGCCTCTTTGCAGACAGCCTCTTCTCTGCTGTCCTGCCTATTGCAGTCTTGCCACATATTTTCATACTTTCTCTAATAAATCTGCTTTTCTTTACCTACAACTGTCTTGGTAAATTCCTTTACTGTCTGCACCACTCACCCTAGATAGTTACTACCCATGACAAAAAGACTAGAGAGCAGGCTATGAACAGTACTGAAGGTGGCTGAAATCATATGAGTAACGTTCCTTAAGAAAACTAGAAAAATACGTTTTCATGCAAAAGCAAACTATTTTAATAATGTACTTAGTTTGAAAATAGTCTTCATAATTAAATACAATGCATAAAATCCCCATTTAATGTTCTAAACTTACTATTTTAACTTAGGACCCTTTTTTTAGTAAACCTCTTTTAATGTTGCTTCACTTAAATCATTTGTCTCTTTTTCTCCAGATGTTATGCTTCCTTTAAATAATTGCAAAGAGGTCATATTAAATTAGCCCTCTGTTTCAAAAGTGAAAAGCTCCAGTGAGCAAAGACAAATGTTTATGGCAAATTGGTTAGTAAAATGCTGTCTCATGAGAACTGGACATTAAACTGGAAATGTTTAACATCTCCTTGGTCAATCTCAATTCTTCCTTCAGTCACCGAAAATTATTTTTAGTTTAATCACAACTCATCACACTGTACACATTGAGATTGCTACTTTACTCCTTTAATTAAAAACAAAAACAAATAAAAATATTTTTATTTGGCTTTGCTAAAAGAAACTGGTTTAGTTCTATCACTGTGTATCAGAATTCTACTTCAATCTCAGTGATTATATTTTCTTGACATTTAATCAGACTGTAGTGATTTTCAACCATAGATTTAAAAAACATGCTTATAAATTAATATAAATAAAGTGCTTAAAACAGTGTCAGAAATAATGCCTTCCATAGTAAGAGTTACATAAGTACCTGCTATTATTACTGGGCTCCACTGAAGACTAACTAAATCCAAATCTATGGAGATTAAGTGTAGCCATCAGAATCATCAGAATATTTGGGCTAAGGCACTGGTACTTTGCCAAAGCCCTCTATGTGATGGCAGTGAGCCATCAGCATTGAGAAACATTGATTGTACCATGTGACAATGAAGCAAATTTAATAGCTTAAATGTCAGAAAACCTGATCAGTCTCATTCTATGTACCACTGATTTAAAAAAAAAAAAAAAATCTACCATTTTCTAGGCACTGTGCATGTCAAAGACATTGAAAATGAGTAAGACAATCTTTACCCTCAAGCAGCTAGCAATCAGTTAAATTAAACAGACCATGGCCCAATAAATACAGAGTAATTCTTTAAGGGTAAGAATAGTGATATTAACTAAGGGTGTGGGCCAAATAAACTATCAGCCAATTCTACTTGAATAAAGTAAGGAAGGCTCCCAGGGAGAGAGAAAATTGAAGTGACCCTTAAAGGATTAATGAAGTTGTGTTGGGTGCAAAATGAAGGGAAAGACACAGAAAGAAAGGGAAATCACATGTTTAAGAATTATTATGTAAAAGTTTAAGCAGAAGATGTGATGTGGGTGAAACTGCATAGATTCGAAGGGCTTGAAAACCGGGCCAAGAAAGTGTGATGTTTTCCTGTAGGCAAAGGGGAACCAAAGACGCATTTTAAGAAAAGGAGTAAAATGATCATACCTGCAACTTATATCTCTCTGTCTTCATGTAGTAAGAGCAGCAATAAACACACCCATACAGACTTGGGTCCTCACATGATCATGCTAGATAGACAGAAACCAAGTTTGAACCTCAGCCAATCTCATTTACATGGCAGAGCTCTACCCTAAAATATAAGAAAGCAAAGCAAGTGGGACAGTCTTAGTTTTGTGGAACTTGAAAATCCAGATCTTCCAGTCATTTAAGAAGAGGATGAACCAAAAAGCCGTCCAAGGATCTTTAATTGTCAACATTGGCTAATAATTTCTTCTTTCTAAAGGGAAAATAATAAAACCTATATTCTCCAGAAAGTCATAGATCTCTTTATGCTGTGAGGAAAGTTTTGAGGACATAGCAAGCATAATATTGCCAGGAAAAAGATAATCTAGGATATTCTTGGATGTTGTCTCCAGATGTTGAGTTTTAATTCTATCCTGATTTAGACAGTGAACTATTAAAATATGGAAAATATGATTATAATTTATGTTCTTCCATATAACGACTCAGGGGATTTCTTATTTTGTTATTAGAGGGGAGCAAAGCTATTGTTTTAAGTAGGACAAAAGCCCACATCTGCTCTTGTGCAAGTTACTCCTGGCTGCATCAGGCTTTCTAAGCATTGACTGTGGATGTGCGTGCAGCCGCACCCTCTCCTGGAATTCCTATTGGTCTCCTCCTTGTCCTAAGCTGCTGCTCAGGAGCTCACTGTAAATGAAACTATGTTGCTGCCGTTTGAAGTCAAAGTGAATTGATAACTGACTCAGTAATTGGCAACTACTCCTCTATCAATGTGTATGCACATGGAGACTTGGACCGTCAGATAAGGGTAAGTGGCTAAAATTTTATCATTGCAATGTGGACTGCTAAAGATAAACAGTGTTTACCGGCCCCCTAAAAGAGTAATCTTGACTTGGAAAAGGAAAATGGTTTCATCTGATCTTAACATGGAAACATTCAGCATAAGCCTCAGCAGAAATGCTCACTTGCAGAGTTTTAGACAAGGCTATTCCAAGGCCAAAGATTTATTTCTGCATACTGCAAAGGCCAATTTCCTGTTTCATGCTCTATATACAGACGTCCACAACAAATAATACCTGATGGAGATCCCTTTCTGTTTCTGAGAAACAAAGTGTTAAGACTGACATGGGTCAGTGAAATCATTTTTTGCTCTAGATCATGCCCAAGAAGAAGAGGATATTGTCTCTCTTCCAAGATTTGAAATCTGTCCTGAATCCGTGGCCCATGCAGATGCTGGTATGCTGCTTGGTATTTGGGGATTTCTTGCTGATGAATATGATATTTGCTTGGCTGCAAAGAGAAACCAGAGAAAAATAAAGAAGTGCTTTTGTTGGTAACATATTGTGGGGTCAGAATGTTGTTTTAGTGACTCATTTGAAAAAAAATGTGGTAGGAAACTAAATTCAACCCCGTGACAGAGTGCTATGGCTTTTGTTTAACAATAACTCCAGCCAACTCACTGGTGAAGATGCTTTTTACATAGGCTGGTTTTACATGATTCCAAAATATCTAGTAAATTTAATTCTAAAATCTAGTTCAATAATCTGGCTATTTTGTTTGAGAAATGTTAAACCTGAAGTAAACTGCCTCGGACAAATACTATATAAAACCAACATTCTGAGTAACAGATTAATTGATTAATGAATAGTGACCTGAAATTTTGGGATGCTTTGGTACTGTATTAGTCTGTTCTCACATCGCTGTGAAGAAATACTCAAAACTGGTAATTTATAAAGGAAAGAAGTTTAATTGACTCCCAGTTGTGCATTGCTGGGGAGGCCTCAGAAAACTTATAATCATGGCGGAAGGCGAAGAGAAAGTACCTTCTTCACAGGGAAGCAGGACAGAGTGAGTGCAAGCAAGAGAAGTGCCAGACACTTATAAAACCATCAGATCTTTTGAGACTCACTCACTATCACGAGAACAGCATGGGGGAAACCACCCCCATGATCTAATTACCTCTACCTCATCCTGTCCCTGACACATGAAGATTATGGGGATTATAAGGATTACAATTCAAGATGAGATTTTGGTTGAGGACACAGCCAAACCATGTCAGGTTTTTTATAAACAAATTAATACAGCTCACAGTTCCTGGAACCCACCATCTTATTATCATCTCTGCTTCTTGGCCTCTAGGTTAGACAATATATTTCTCAACCACAATAGTCCCATTGTCATTGGAATACAGGAGGAGCTGGTAGGAGGGTATAAGTGACCATCTCAGAGCCATGCCCTCCCTCATTGAGGCATTCTGTCACTCACTTAGTTTGTTTTTGGTTTTGTTAAAATCCCTTTATTAGAGTCTTCATTATAGTCTGACTTTTTTCTTTATACTAATGCATCTTCCACAGCCATAATTCATGACATCTGCATTTCTATCTGCACACTTACCCACCTCTATTACCTTCATCTGATACAGAATTTTATTCCATCTTCATCTTTCAAACATAATTCAGATTTTAAGGTCAAGCCCAAAGCTATTTCTTCTATAAAGAAACGCATACATTCCCTCTTGTTTCATGCAATGGCTCCACTAAAACTATATTTATAGTTTTATTACAGCACATTCTGACTGTGTTATGATTCTTTGTGTCCATGTCTGTGCCACCACTAAATTGTTAGCTCCTTGAGCACTGCACTACTGTTTACTCATGGGGACCCATTCCTCTTCAATTTCATATTTCTATACCAAGCACAGTTGTTCAGCTAGTAGGTGAGTAACACATTTGTTTAATTGATGATGCTCACATCCTTCAAATAAATGTATCAGATGACAAAGTGGTGTGGGGGTAGTGGGAAAGAAAGAGGGAAATGAGGGAAAACAAAGAGAGAGACAATGTCAAATTGGAAATTCAACCTGATTTAACATCTAATACATAATTACTCATGTTGGCAAGCATCATAAGGAAAAACTCAAACATGATCGCTCCGCATGTTTTCCTTTAATATATTTATTCATGCACAAACAATATCAAGGTTTCCCATGATTAAAACATGGATATTTCTACTTGGCTTCCTTTTGGACACACTGCTTCAGAACAAACCAAGTCTGATAATAAAGTAAATCTTCTCACTATGCCTTAACAACAACCCCATCCCTTGTTTTAAAACAATAATTTGCTGTCGAAATACTATACTTCCCTCAAGGAAATGAAAGGAGAATACAGAGCCAGTGCACACTAATGTAAAACAGCATCACAAGTTAAAATGCAATTCACATCAGCATGGAAATTACTGAGTGGGTGGTTACTGCTACAAAAATAAAAGGACATAGTAATCAGAAATGAACTATCTATACCATAGGAGTGAAGCTTTTTCATAATGAACCTATAAAAAAGGAGTGAGATTTTTGCATAATACATTTACAGAGGTAGTATTCTATTAAATGCATTTTTTTCCCAATAAGATTCAGTATTCTTGGGAAATTCAGGAAGGATATTGGTTTTTGGTGGCCATAACTGATCCACTGGGAATTTTATATTCAATTTTGGGAATGTTCAGGATTTGTGTTTTACTATCTATATAGATAGTTGACCTTGCTTTTTTTTTTTTTTCCCCCCCAAATGTATGACACTGGAGGTTTAAGGGTCTTGTCTTTTTAACAGAGATTTAACTGGCCCCACCATTTGGATTTGGTTTGACTATTAAAAATAGAATCTAAAGATTTTACACTATGCATCCCAAATTGTGAACCTTTGTTCTCTGCCAATACTATACTTAAGATTTCTAACACTTAGCAATTTTCTAACATTGTGGTTGAGGTCATCTTTGAAAAACCTACATTTATATTTTCCCCTTGTGATGCAGAATCAATACGTTACTGGCTGAGAAAAAGTGAAACACTCCATTCACGTTAGACTGTTGAGTGAAAATGCAAATGAGCAGGCAGCAAATCTTGCATGTTATGCAAACACAGAAGCTAAAAAAAGTATTTCTGATCACTGGCTCTCTTGTTGGAAATATTAAATTTGTCCAGGTTTCAGATTTTTTAAGTCTCAATATCCTGCACTTTTTAAAAGAGGAGTTTCATAAAGAGCATGCATAATTACCAGAAGAAAACCTGTACTAATCATGCAACACTTCACATAAGAATTTCCATCTAACTTTCCACATGCTTTCTACAAAGCCAAGCCTTTCTTTTCTTCTTCTTCTTCCTTTTTTTTTTCAGGCCAATAAGACAATCAAATAATATCCACCATATATAGCCATGAAAATACACATGACGTAATGGAAAATCAATTGAAACACCACAAAGAGGACTAAAAGTAAAGTGAAATCTCTAGATTTTAGAATTTTCTTGAAAAGTTACCCACAATGTCAAAACATTTAAATTTGGTTTAGATGTGGAGAGAACTGTTTGGAATTCATACAAGAGAGCTTGAAAATTTAATAATGGACATCAGTGTATTTGTTTTTTATAAAGGACAGCAGCACTCCTCACAAGAAACTTTTGTTTACTTCTGTGGGAGCCTTTCTTGCTGCCTGTCACGGGATGCTACATTCTTAGTGTTTCCTTTCAGAACAGGAATTCTCAAACATAAGAAAGCCTCCAAGTCCCCTGGCGGGCTGGGGTCCAGCTGCAGATTTCTGATCCAGTAGGTCTGGAGTTGGGTCTGGAAACTGCATGTCTAACAAGACTCCAGGATTACTGAGCTGCTGGCCTGGGGACTGCACTTTGGACTTCTCTGATTTAAGAGGGGGCAGCGTGAAGAAGCTTGGAAGCATGAGGGAGAAGGAGGACAGGAGCCAGGAGAGAGATCTGTGGAAAGAAGCTGAGTCTGTGAAGCTGTAGAAACAAGGGGCTGCCTCAGTAGCTAATCTATGGAGAGTAGGGTCTTGAAAATACTCCATGTGGTCAGACTGAACCAAGAGATATGAGAATGAAGTAGCCTACAGAATAAGAAATAAGTGCCAGAAAAAATTTAAAAGGGAAAGATAGATCATAGACCAAGCCCTTTAAAAAATGACAACAACTAAGACAGATTACAAGGAAAAATCATCCTGCATCTTAAAATATGATCATTTTCCAGTCCTCCTGTCCTCTACCCTAATGGAAAGTGGTAGAAGCTTCCCCTACAAACTAGCAAAACAGGTGTGAATTTCATTCCACTGACTGTAGTGGACAGGAAGCACCAGTCTCCTGATTATTCAGTACTTAACTTTATTGCCGAATCCAAGTGCTATCCCAGCTTGGAAAATGCAACCTCAGTTATTTTTGAAGTGTCTGCTCTCCTCCAGGTTGGGATGTGGCTCAGAAATCTTAGACTAGTCCCAGGCACAGTGTGGAGTTCAATGTTACGTGTTCATCAAGTATCAATCGTCAACCCACATGAGTCATCCTCAGTATGTCCGTGGGCTTTCTCCCTATCAGCTGCTTCCTCACACTGTTACTATGAGACTCTCTTACGAAGCATCTATGGCTCAGTCTGACTAAAGGCACTGCAGAGCAACTCCTTGCTAGATTCTTCTGGGTTCTCCATCCCAGGAAGCAGAGTTGCCACTGCTCTAGCACTCACAGACTATTTGCTCCTCTCCCCCTACAGGCTGGAGGGGAATCTCATTTCAGTTTGTGACTGGGGTCCCCTAACTCCCCGGCTTCTACACATGATTCTCTGGGACTTAAAAATGTTTTTCTCACTTTTACTTATTTCACAGTTCCCCAATTTTTAGGATTTAGGCATAAATGTCTGAGAGTCCGACACTTACAGGAGCCATAGGGACAGAATAAATAAGAAAAGCAAGTTGTAATATAAAAAAGACTGATAGTGAGTGCTGTACACTGGGAAGGGAAAGAACCTCAAAAAGCATTAATATTAAAAAATTTTTAACTGTGGAGGCCAAACAACACACTTATTTGGGTCAATGGTACAGCAGGCTTCGCATTTGTGAGCATAGTTGAGATTAATGGAAAGCAAAGATGTTTTCTGCTTTCCTCCTGGCTATTCATGAGGAATTGAGTATAGTGCATGCTCTATTTTCATGAAGACAAGAATTGTTTTGCTAGTCTTGTTCACAGTTGTATCCCCAGCAGGTAAAACAGTGCTTGGCACACTATAGATGCGCTCAGTAAATATCTGCTGAATGGCTGAATAAATAAATAACTAAATACGTAACAGAAACAAGTACATTATCATCTTAAAATATTATCCAGCCCTACTGTCTTTAGTCTGTGCAAATCACACTGATGATTAAATGCCACATTGTATAGAAGATATGTGTGTATATATATATATATATCTCCAAGGGCCCAGCCCTTTTCCTTGCTGATATGGTTTGGCTCTGTGTCTCCACCCAAATCTCATGTCAAATTGTAATCCCTAGTATTGGGAGAGGGACCTAGTGGGAAGTGATTGAATCATGGAGGAGGACTTGTTGTTCTCATAATAGAGTTCTCAAGAGATCTGGTTGTTTAAAAGTGTGTGGCACTTTATCCTTTATTCTCTCTCTTCCACCTGTTCCAGCCATGTAGGACGTGCCAGCTTCTCCTTTGCCTTCCACCACAATTGTAAGTTTCCTGAGGCCTCCCAGTCATGCTTCCTGTATAGCCTGTGGAAACGTGAGCCAATTAAACTTCTTTTCTTTATAAATTACTCAGCCTCAGGTAGTTCTTTATAGCAGTGTGTGAATGGACTAATACACTTGCACTACCCCCCATACCACTACTTGGACACAGCAGTAAAACTGTAACTTCCTGATAAAATGTGGAATGTACTGGACTGAGGCTAAATTAGACAAATATGTTTACATCTGATATGTGGTGGCTAAAATAAAACAGAAGCTTAGGGTATTATTACAGATTTCAGTGGTTTCAAAGAAGGTCAAGAAATAACCTGAGGAACCCAAGCTTAGAAGCTGAGAACTTGATCTGAACTAATTTGCACTGTGCTTCTCTTATTCACTAAAAAGCTGTCTAATTCCCTTGGGGAAAATATTATCATTATATTTCTACCACTTATTCACTTGTCTTCTACAGTCAGGCTCAGGAGTTCATGGCTTTCTGCCTGCAGCTTCCTCTTTTATCTGAGGCTATTCTATGAGGTCCCAAACCACTGGAAAGAAAGAAAACTAATCTTCTCTGATCTGCACCGTTGCTTCCACCCATGAATTGCTTCCCTTGGTGAAGCATTAAGCATTAAGCCAGGAGCACATGAGCTCTGATAAAACACTCTGGAGGAAGAGAGATTTGCTATTGCAGCTGTTCATTATTTGTGAACTTCTCCAGTGTTTGTCCTATTAATATGTCCAGTTCCAGGAACATTTTGATAAGAGAAAAGAATATTTTGAAGTCCATGTGCCCTTAAGCACGAATAGTCACTGCTCATTCCTAATTTGTAGTAAGGATCATCTCCAACTATTTGGGCCTCATGGCCTCCATTTCAATTTAGTGCACTTTATAACCTCCCTTCTCAGGTACCCACTAATCCAGGACTTTTTATTCTTTCTACTGCTGCTGTTGGGAGACAATATACAAGAGGTGTGGCTTGCAGCATACTGTGATAGAAAGAGCATGACATGTGAGGTTAGGAGATCTGGGTTGGACTTACATTTCTACCAGTTACTCACATGGATTTGTTTAATTGCCAACCTTCTAAAACACATGCCGTAGTGAAAACTGAAAAAATATAGCAGGATGACTGTGAGGTGTACATGAGATAAAAATATGAGAAGGTACTTTGTAAGAAGTAAAGAACAATAAAAATGCTAGTCATTGCTGTTGATAATATTAACACTCTGAGTAGGAACAGAGTGGGAGGCAAGAAGGAAGATGGTGAGTGGGAAAGTAAGTGTGCTGGTAACAGAAAAGACAAAACTGGGAGTCCTAGGACTCTTTGATACATGGTAGTTGGTTGGGGGAGGATGTGGCATCAGAGAACAAGGGCTGACTAATCATCATGTGAGTAATCTTCTAGTTATTGCCCCAAAAGAAGAGAATGAATGACTTGGCCTGCAAAAGGGAGGGTGTGGAAAGATAAGGCATTCAATTTGAGACTTTAACAGTTTGTGCCCTCTTTTCAACATAGCAGCCACCCTAACATTGCTGGAGGAGGAGGAAGAAATTTGAACATAATATAAAGAATATAGTAAGTAAGCCTGAGATAAAATGATGACTGAGACCATGCTGGTCCTTCCTGTAGTTTATGGTTAATAACAGAAAATACTTCTTAATCCCTTCTGCGGTCTGCCCAGACTCACCAAGACCTAGGTTGTGACAAAGATAGCCAGTTGCCTACAGAAAGACCTGTTCTCTCCTATCCTTCTCAGTATCCTTATCTTTCCCTGGGTATATTGCCACCCAAAACAAAAGGCTACCTACCCAGACACTCTTACACTTGGATGTGGGGACAAGGCTAATTTCTGTTCATGACATATAGTGAGAATGTTTGTCAGACTTTAAGTAGGACCCTTTTATGGAACTGACTCAGTTGGGAGGGTTTCTTTCATGGCCTTTTGCCATTCTTCCTTTCTCTGGCCAGCTACATGGACATGATGTCTGGGTATCCAATCCTCTACCACCACTGTGCTGTTTCTTACATAGTTGAGCTCCCATCAATCAATCTACATTTGCTCAGACACCATCCCCAGAAAACAATAATGTATTATTACGCTATTCTTTTCTGGGGATGGTGTTTGAACAAATGTAGATTGATTGGTAGGAGCTCAACTATGTGTGAGCATAATGACCATCACACTACTCGAAGCAAAACCAAGGCAAAGGGAAAAAGATCCTTGGTGGCAGTATGTGTCTTATAAAACAGAGCTTTTCCAAAGATTCAGGTTATGAGGATAAGAGAAGACTTATATATCTTCTGTAGATTCCGACAGAAGATAATTACCTTAGTTAGGTGAAGGCTTTCTACAATCTAGAGATTAAGATGGGTACCAGGTCCAACAAACATTCTTATAGTCTTATAAAGCAATGCATGAGATAAGAAAGAAATAGACCTTTGAGTCTCTGATGGTTAATATTGAGTGTCAACCTGATTGGATTGAAGGATGCAAAGTACTGTTCCTGGGTGTGTCTGTGAGGGTATTTTCAAAGGAGATTAACATCAAAAGGTGTGTCAGTGGACTGGGAGAGGCACTCCCACCCTCGATCTGGGTGGCCACCATCTAATCAGCTGCCAGAGTGGCTAGAATAAAGCAGGCAGAAGAAGGTGGTAGGAGCTTACTTGCTAAGTCTTCCAGACTTCATCTTTCTCCCGTGCTGGATGCTTCCTGCCCTTGAACATCAGCCTCCAAATTCTTCAGGTTTTGGACTCTTGAACTTACACCAGTAGTTTTCCGGGGCTCTTGGGACTTCGGCCATATACTGAAAGTTGCACTGTCGGCTTCCCTGCTTTTGAGGTTTTAAGAATTTGAACTGGCTTCCTTGCTCCTCAACTTGCAGACAACTTATTATGGGACTTCACCTTGCGACTGTGTAGGTCAATTCTCCTTAATAAACTCTCCGTCATATATACATCTACCCTATTAGTTCCAACACTCTAGAGAACGCTTATTAATACAGAATCTGAAGACAGGAAAGAGAAGTTCACCTCTGACAATTATCTACTATAATGCGCAGAAAAATACCTTAAAAATTAACCAATTTTTTTTTCTTTCTTTGCAGGGATTTTCGTTGTTGTGGGGGTTTTTGTGTTGGTTTTTTTGTTGTTGCTACTGTTGTTGTTTATGCTATTGTGGTGATACTATTGTATTTCTGACTGTCATCCCCCAAAAGATACAAAGAAGGTAGTCTCTATGACACAGGAGTAGAAAGCTATAACAAGTGCAAAAGTTAAAGTGTAAAAGCTTTAGAACGAGTTTTAAAATAAATACAATAGGAGAGTTTCAAAAAACTTTAAAACAGTAGGATTCAAAAAACTTTAAAAATACTAAAAAACTGTAAGCCACATTGATAGTGGCAAATAGTAAAATATATGTTGGAATTGAAAAAGATGATATAATAATAATGTAATAATAACACATTTAAGAAGCACTCTCAATATGTAGAAGCTGAGGAAAAAGAGGAAAATGATAGAGGAAAGATAATTGATATGGCAGACAGAGACTATGGAACCAACATTCAAATAATTGTTACTCAGAAAAAAAGTAAATAAATTGGACAAAAACAATAATCAAAGATGTTACAAAATAAAAGTTTCCTGATTTTAAAAAAAGGGCCATGAAAAAGAGAGAAATAATGATATATCATACCTATTTTTATTTTTAAAAAGTAGTGTATAAAACTCTAGGTACAAAATATATATATATGTAATACACTCAAGCACAAAAGTGATACTGGCCTCAAATTTCCCCTTTAAAATACAAAAAGCTAAAAAGTGATGGTGAAAATGTAGTTTTTTAAAGGCTATAAAGATATAATCAAATACAACATTTACCCAGCTAAAAATATGGGGAAAGGTATTCCAATATGCACTAATTGAAATTAAATAATAAGAAAGAAAATTACTATAAAGGAAATATCATGTAATTACTGTGATAATAAGATTACAGCAGTGGAAAAATGGAAAAATCTAGGTTAAATATAAGATTATCTAAGACATTATCAAAATTATTTCAAGGAGCAAAAATATGCTAATAATCATGAAAAATAATGAAAGAGTTATCAAAATGTACCTCTGAAATAACCACTGAGACCAGTAAATTCAATATAAAATTTAATAAATAAATATCATGCTGTTTAAATATTTTCAGAATACATAGAATAATTTCAACTTCCCACATCTTTATATAAAACTAGCCATAACTCTGGTGGCAAAATTGTTATCAATAGTTCAAATAGAAATTATAATATAATGTGTTATAAACATACTTATATACACCTAAATGATATAAAATTTTAAAGTAGTTACACAACTCTAAATAAATGACATAAAATATATTTCAAGATAGATTAATGTTTTAAATTTTTAAAAAATTTAACCAAAGCAGTATATATCCACAGTAGGAAAAAATTTTAAACAATTAAACACATATCTGCCTGTCTCATAAAAAAAGATAAAAAGAAAAACAAATGGAAAGATAGTTTAGACTTCCAAGGTGAGATAGTAGAGATAAGCCTGATAAAAGAATGTTCCTACCCCAACGCTTGATGAAAGGAACAAGAAACACAAAAAACAAATTTTGAAAAGAAGTGCCAAACGAATGAATAAAAATTGCTTTCTTGGTTCAGGAAGTTTTTAAACTTATCTGCATCTTTCAGAAGAAATGATAGGAAAAGTAGATGATTAATCAATGCCTCAAAAGTCTTAATGGTATTCCTAAAAATGAGGAGAAGCTGAAGAAGTGGGTTGTTGGAAAAAGAGTCAGGAAAATAGCTATGCAAGCACCCCTACCAAAGGTACTAAATAGAGGAAGAGAAAAATTTCATTGACTGTCATTCTACGCTCTACTAGCAGGGGAGAGGAAAAGAGAGGGCTCTGAAAAACACCAGCAATAAGTTGCAGAAATGAAAACAGAAGAGTAGATAAATAGGAACAAACAAACAAAAAACCTGTGAGCACCAAAACCTGACAAATTAAGCAGAAGATTATGTCACCTCTACCCCAATTAACTGTAATGTAATCAGAAGACTGAACTGAAGTGAGTAGGAAGAGAACACATCCCTAGTTTGGTGGAGTTGACTGTAATACAGAAAATTTGCTCAACTCAAAGAAAAAGTGGAGCCTACTAAGTTTTCTGCCTTCTCCACTCTCATACTTGAGGCTAGAGAAAAATTCAGTGATAGCAACACTCAGGCATCAGAGTACAGCTCTGAAAGAGGCCAAACTGGAGAGACCTAGTGGCAAAAGTATCCTAGAGAATTCACTTAGACACACTTTCAGAGCAAAAAGAGAGTTTGGGAACTGCCCACAGTAAGCATGAGCAGGGCTAAAATAAATGACATTGCAGTTATGCATAACTACAACAAAAATGCAGAGAGGAAAAGTGACATGGTGTAGAAAAGAGACAGCAAAATTTGAGACAGAAATAAACCATATTTAAGAGCACAATAAACTCCTTGAACTTGCTTCACAGTGTGCAAGAACTTAGAATAGGAAGCCAAAAATATGAAAGCTCGTAAAACAACAGAAGTAGATATAAAGGAAGATGACAGAGATAAATTGAGAGTCCAACAACATCGTTAGAACCATTACATGTCTCTTTGATAAATTAGAAATAGCAAGACAAAAGACAAGCTGAATGTCATATTAATGGGACTGAGGAAAGGCCTGGGATAATATTAACAAATTAGAACTAAACTTACAGAGGGCAAAGTAACAGGATATTTTATGTCCTTATCATTGTCACCCAAGAAAATGAAACAAGAAATAAAAATATTAAAAAGAAAAGGCTCTGAAACTAAAGAGAAGCACAGTAGGGGACAGACCTTGTCACCTAGGAAATAAATGTAGACAGAAGGATCAACCTGGCAGCCTATCCTGGTTAAGTTGTTAAGATTCAAGGAGAAGGAAATATTTTTTTCAGCCATCCAGACAGAAAGAGCAAGTCAAATAAAAGAGAGGAAACCAGGTTGGTTGCTGACCTCCCCACAGCAAGAAATTAACCCAGAAAATACTAGAACAAATATATAGAATATATAGAAAGTAGAAAAGTTCCTCTTCAAAGCTTGTCTTGGTTTAAAAATGAAATAATAGACACTAGAAATAATAGCTTCTTACTCTAAAGCCTCCTATCAACTATTAGTTCTTACACTTTAGCACAGTTAGTTGCTTTGGCTCACTCAGGCATGTCTGAATAGGCCCAGGCAAGTCCTAGCTCATGGCTTATGTGTCTTCCTCTTTTGGAAATGTTATTGCTTCCTTAAACCTTTCATAAGCAACTTCCTCCCCTTCCTTGTTCTCCTTTGCACTTACCTATTTAGGAAAGTTTTAGGTTATTAGCAAATTGGGTATCAGTTTAAGACTGTGAGATCCAGCTCCAGCCAATGGATGCAGGACACAGCAGTAAGGATGACCCAAATGCGTAAGGGATAAATATGTTGCTTTTCCTTTGTTGAAGTGTGCTCTTGCCATTGTTCAATCTACAGAAAGTAAAAATGGCCTTGCTGAGAGACTGTTTGTCTCCATGCTGACTCTTCTTAACAGCACCAATTATCTATTTCTAACAGAATATCCTGAAGGAAAAAAAAAATTCAAGACATATTGTAGCCAGACATGTTAGTTTAGGAATAAGGGCAACACTCAGACATTCTGAAATATAACAGAACTTAGGAAACATTACGCATGAGAACTTTCTGAGGAAAAAAAAAAAAAATGCAAATAAAGCCCACCAAGAAATGACTGGAAAAGCCATAGCAAAACGACTAGTTCAGTACTCAGTGCCATGAAATGATAGTGCAATGTCAAAAAAATTATAAGCCTGGAGATGCCAACTCTAATGCGTATATGGGTGAGATATAAAAGTAATTGAAACAGGTTGGATTCAGTGAAGTGGAGAGCATACATGCGCTATCAAAATGAGGTAGCCACAGACAATTTTGTGTTAAGAAAATGAAAAATGTAGTTAACAAGATGTCATATTACTACATCGTTGATTTTTTCAAGAAAATCCAGAAATCCAAACTTTTGTATTAACTCTCCCAACTTTTGAATTCCAGCAACAAAATTAACTTTATTCAATTTTGTTGGGGAAAATGTTTATCTGTTGGCTGGACAAACTGGTAAGTGACTAGTTTGTCACCTGTGGAAAATAAAATAAGACCCCAAAATGGTGCTCCCAGTCAATCTAACTTTGAAGAGAGACAGTAGACCCATAGCCACCAATGTGAAATAATTCAAAAGACAGCAATATTTATGGACCTGCCTTGAAAATTCTACTTGATGATAGAAAGTAGGCAATAAATGAAATGGAGAAACTGTGATAAGACTGTTGGTGAACACTAAATCAATCCAAATATAGAACTAAACTTAAATGACTATAGGAATTATACTTACTGAGAAACAATACAAATATTGACAGTGTAAAAGCAATGTTTATATACATATATGACTAACAGGTGGTGGGAAGAAGTGTAAGCATACAAGACTAATCTATAATTTTTAGAAAGATATTCCAGCATCCTAATGTTTACACAATCACTTCTTTCTTAACCCTTGAAAGAAACTCAAAAGTTAAGGGATTATAATATATTTTGGTAAAGAACCTGTTATGGGCTGAATTGTGTGTCCTTCCCCCCCTCTAATCTCAGAATGTGATTGTTTTGATGGTAGGGTATTTAAATAAGTAATTAAGTTATAATGGAGTCATTAGGGTGGGCCCCAGTCCAGTATGACTGGTGTCCTTATAAGAAGAGAAGATTACTGCACTCCAGCCCGGGCGACAGAGCGAGACTCCGTCTCAAAAAAAAAAAAAAAAAAAAAGAGAAGATTAAGACACAGATAACACAGAAAGATGACCAAGTGAGGACACAACAAGAAGGCAGCCATCTTCAAGCCAAGGACAGAGGCCTCAGGAGAAACCAAAGCTGCCGACATTTCGAGCTTAGACTTCCAGCCTCCAGAACTGTAGGAAAGTAAATTTCTGTTGTTCAAGCCACACAGTCTGGGGATTTTTTTCCTGGAAGTGCTAATGCAGAACCAGAGTCTGATGTTGAGCAATCTATTCAGTTTTACTTAATTTATCATCATTTCTTAAATGCAAAGAACAAAAAAATTAAATAGCATATAGAATATGATTAAAATTTTAAAGGTATTTCTACTCTCTTACTGTACTCCTGATACTATTACATAACACCTCAGACTGAGTGATTTATAAACAAATTTATTGCTCCACAATTGTGGAGGCTGGGAAGTCCAAGATCAAGCCACCAGCAAATTCAGTATCTGGCAAAGGTTCAGTCTCTGCTTCCAAGGCAGCACCTTGAACAAGGGGCCAAAAGCTTTGTCTTCACATGGTAGAAGGGATCAAAGGTGATAGGTGGCTCCCTCAAGCCTCTTCTATAAGGGCATTAACTCCATCCATGAGGCTCCACATAATCACCTCCCAAGGCCCTCGCCTTGGAGATTAAGTTCCAATGTATGAATTTTGGAGGGACATATACAATATAACCATAGTATCTGTTCATGTATCTTTCTAATTATATGTTTACTATACATAAGAGATATATGGAATGATGTTCACTTATTGTTAGCAATGTTCACTTCTGGGTTGGGATATTAGAAGAACTTCTCATATTGAGTGTATGCAATTTTCAGCAAAAAATCTATAACATCATTTTTCTAAAAAATAATAAGGAAACAAATAATATAATCTCTATTTATCTGGAGAAACCTCATGCTGTAGTTAGAGCATAGATCTTTCCAAATGTATGTATACACATGCATACACACACACAGACCCACTTATTCACACACAAATGTGTCACAGACCTACTCGAACACTTACACACACACATACAAATGTGCTTTTAATGAGTTCATTCAATATTTACTACTCTTTTACCAAATAATATAAACATATTAGGAAATATAGCTTTATAACATCATTTTGTCTGCTTATTCTCTGCTGGGGATATGTGCCTTAATTTCTTTAAGTAATATCTAGTTTGGGACATTCAAGTTGTTTATAAATCTTTGCTTTCATATATACTTCTGCAATAAACAAACATTCTTGTAGCTACATCCCTGCCTACATTATAATTAGGAGCTAGTTCAGCAGAGTATTAAACAAATAAAAACCTAGGGCCAGAAAAGATTTAAAAGAAATGTAATAATGACTTAATATGAATAAATATATTAACATAATTTATCATATAAGAGATTTAAAGAATAAACATATTATGATTATATAAGCTAAAAAAGCTTTGGTCAAGCTTGATATCCAAATGCCCTTAACCAAAAGAACAATCTTTTCCTGGAATAATAACTGTCTTAACTGAGTAACTATTACAATTAACAAGTGAAAATAACTAATAGGTAACTACTAAGTAAATACACAAAATTGATAGTTTTTTATATGCCAGCAATGATGATATAAAAAGTTCAAGAGAAAAAAGATGCTTTTCACAATAGCAGCAAAATATAAAATAGCCAGAAAATTTTAATAAGAATGTGTAAAACATAAATAAATAAAACTATTAAACTTCCCTGAGAGATGTAAAGATTATTTAAGTAATAAAAAATGTAGCATGATGCCAAATAGCAAAACTCAATGTAGCAAAAAAAAAAAATTATCCCAAATAAATGTATACAATGGGGTTATTTTGGAACCTAAGTAATACCAAGTATTTTGTAGAATGTGATTAAACAATAATTCTTATGTACCTGTGGTAGAAGTGTACATAGAAATAATCTTTTTGGAAGATGATAATGAAATTTATATCAAAAGGCCTTTTTAAATGTCCATGTCTTTGCCCATCTATGACAGATAAATATATATGTATGAAGAAAGATTTATTCAAAAAGCCTACTATTGCATAGAATGCAAAAATAAGCATTACACAGTAGCTATGCTCAAAAATTTCAGATCAATACTAGAAAATGAGGTATATACATAGTTAACTGAGGTATATATGTATGTGTGCATGTATATTCACACACTTAAGTATTATAAAGAAAGTAGTGTAAGTTAATTTCCTCTGAAAGACAGGTGCAAACAACATACTACGAAGGTCTTTATGGAGAAAAAAGACCACATCATTAGAGAAAAGGATGGGTCTGGGAGTAGAGAAGTGGATTTACTGTGAAACTAATGAAACCAAAACCTCGGGGTTCCTCACACACACATGATCCCTCCAAGGCCCTGGGAGTGGGGATTAACAGTGTGTTCACATAGTCATGTTTTTTAATAAAATTTGCAAACATGGCATATTTTAACCTCAATTAGTAGGCCTTCTACCTCTTTCTGCTTAGTTTCCCTGCTGGCTAACTTCCCCTCCTCATGGGAGTGGCTATGAGTATTTATGGTTCAGTTCAGTTAAGAAGTTGGGGTTGCATTTGTTGGGTTTACTAGGCTATATTTATGTGATTCACGGTCACTTCTATATATTGTTAAGAATAGTGCTCTCCTTCATAGCATAGAAATGGCTCCTTCAAATACTCCTCTCATCCATTGTGCCAACTCGATTATTATTCTGACACAAACATGTAGGCTTATAGGATACAAGCATTCCCATGGCACACAACACAGGAAATACGTGAGTCATACAGGGAGAAGAAAGGGAAATGTATAGACTCAGTCTGCAGTCAAAAATTATACACTTCACTAAGGAACAAGAATTGAAACCAAACACACACACACACACACACACACAAACACTTAAATAGTTATAGAATTATGAAGAGTCTCTCACTTATGGTTTCTGGTTTTGCTTTTTCTTTTTAATCCAGGCAGAATGCCAACAACCAAGGCAAGAAGAATGTGTAAAAGGATTCAGTATGTTCAAGAACCCCAAGCCTGGTAAGTTCCTTAGTGTACACCATTATTTACATAAACATCAATAAATTCAGAAGATTAAAGATTCGAAGCAATAGTAAAAAATGAC
Organism: Theropithecus gelada; assembly: GCF_003255815.1. NCBI lineage: Eukaryota > Metazoa > Chordata > Mammalia > Primates > Cercopithecidae > Theropithecus > Theropithecus gelada. Next base: position 79,482,586 of record NC_037671.1, on the reverse strand, counting down.
CATTGTTAAATATGCCTATTAAATTAAAAATAGTTACAGCATTATTGAAGTTTTTACCTAAAAACATAACAGGAAGTCATTCTAGAACTTTCTAATATAGACACCATTGTAAAGCTCAGACATAAGATGGCTGCTTTAAATTTTCACTGAAAACTCAATACATGAAAGCTGGTTGCAATTTCTTTAATGTTTTCCAGGATTAAAAAATAATTATTAGTATGAAAAAAACTACATGTACTTATAAAATGTCAACATTTAATATTTCTTAATTATTTGAGACATCAGTAGCAAGTAGGATTATGCAATGCCAGGATATAAATGGCTCAGCTACTCTTTGGTGTATTTTAAACCTATCTTCTACTGTTTGTTTAAAAGACATGTTATTATCTAAAAGTCACATGTGGAGGTCTTAAATCATTGTATCTACAACTTCAAAGAATAAGATGTTTATTAGTGAAGAAGTCATTTAATTGTATACGTTCCAAGACATGAAGTTTCCAGCTGGAGTTGTCTAGTCCATCACTCTGCTTCAAAGAGCACAGAAGCTCAATATCTAGTCTGGAATGGAGGAGGATGAACAGCAATGTGTTTGGCTAGATGCCACATCAGGAAGCTAGTGCAGTTTTGAAGTTACCTATATCCTTCAAACAGCATTCACTAAGTAGTAACTGAGCATCTACTATATCCCAAAGACTCAAAGAAGTTGAAACTAAATATATATATGGGGAATGTACATTTTCAGTTAGGTGGGACTGGCTCTGTCACTTACAACCCTAGTGGCCTCAGATAACTTAGCTTCTTGGGGACCTGATTTGCATTTCATAAACACTGTTAATAATATCTACTAAGGAGTGTTGTTGTAATGGTGAAATTATTGATATAAGTTTATCAAAACAAACCCTCAAAAATGGTTTCATCTATTTAAAAACTGCTTGAATATAAGCCTAACAAGAATCAGACTCACCATTACATTTGAGTGCCCCCATGATTTCTCCAGAACAACACACTGAGTAAGACCCAAACTAAAATTGTTTTCAGAATTTGAGATGAGAAAGTGACCACATCGAAATGGAGAGAAAAGTAAAAGGTGGGTGAGAGAGATAAAGGCCAGACATTTTCTTTTGTTCTATCCTGTGGCATTTCAAAGCAGAATACTATGCCTCTAACTGTAGATTATTCTCATCTGTAAAATCTGGAAGGAGAAATGGCAGTCACCTTCCAAAGTCTATTCACATGCTGTGGTAAAATATATGTATCTCTGTGGGACTGACTGCAGCCTTTATTAATGTGCTCAGATTTCTCCTTGGAGTAAATGCTTATTAATACATAAAAACCTGTTGAAAGCTCATAATTATCCACATATATTGCACACACTTTAAAGACCATCCACAGAATATTCAGGCTGGCTTTGCTCCAGGAACTTACCACAAATACGGCTAACTAACAACTGGTGCATTTTCAAGAAGCCCAGATTTCAACATCAGCATAAGGCAAAAGAAGCTAAAATGAGTTTTACAAAATCAAAGAAAAATGATTTGAGAGTTATCCATTGATTGTATTTATCTATGCCAGTAAACTCTTCCCTTATTTGAATAATTAACCATTGTCATTGTTTTGTTTTGTTTTTTCTCTCTAATGTCAAATGCAGATAACAAAAATTACTTCAAAAACTGGAATTTAGAGATGGCCTATTCGGTTTTCTGATACCCTAATAGAGTTCTTTTCCCTTCTGGACCTATTCAGATTGTATGTAAATATGTGTGTGCAAATGCTTGTCGGTGGGTGAGCCTATACAACATCTCAAAAGCTTTTCTTAGTCTCTAAGTTCATTATTTTAAAAATAATTTGAATTATTTTTGAACTACTACTTCTTATTTATCCCAAGGTTTTAGTGCCTTCTTTTTTCATATTTGATTGCCAGGACGAATGTAATGAAGCTTTTTCACTTTGTTTTACTAGCTTTCCTCTAAACTTACTGTATTTTCAAAACTTAATTTTAGAAAATATACAACAACGAAAATATCACTTAAATCAGACTCCTGCAGAAAGGATTTCCTGGCTACAGAAGAAATAAATGTAAATTTTCCTGTAAAACCTTGCTAGCCTTGAGAAATCTTTTGAGTTTGAAGCATGCAAATTCATGCATCTTGTTCATAGAACCAGCAGCCTTCAAACTTTTGTTTAAGGAGCGAAAGTTTACTATCTGAATAGCACAAATTTGCAATAACTACAGAGCATTCAGAGAAGTTGGTACCATTTCTAACCAAATATGATTAGAAAGTAGAGGATGCACCTGAAGTGATGGTGAAAATATCTTCACTTTTCTTGGAGTAAATTTTAGAGCTGGAAGGCTAGAAAGTACATTAATTATACATCGCAATGTTCACATTTAGTGAAAACTGAGGCCTCTAAAATTTAAATGAATTTTCCCAAAGTTTCATTGTTTGTTAGTGTCAAAACTCAGGACTATAACCCAATTTTCTTCCTTCTAGCCCAGTTCTTAAAATTTAAAATATTGGAATAAAATATAGTCAAAGATAATGTGAGCCATTATTAATGACAAAGATTAGTAATCATTAAATTCATTTCTAATCAAGTTTTCCAAAATCTGTTTTTTGAAATTAAAATTGTAAGTACATATTCTGCTCCAAACCACCCAACTTCTTAGAAAATGTGATATCTGAACACCATCTTAACTTTTTCTAAACCAAGAAACTTAAGCCTACTAGCTACTGATTCTATTCTTGTGACCTACTCCATGGATTTTCTTTGGCAGCCCAATAAAAACCTCACATGTTGAAATAATTTATTTCTGAACCTAATATCCTTCTGCAAATTCTTCCATTTGATTAATTTTTTTCACTTTATCATTATCTCATAGATATTTTAACAGAATAGGAAAATTGCTCATTTCTCCAATTATGAAAATAAATTAAGGAATTTGAGAGAGAAATGGAGAATTAACTTCTATAAATTTCTTGGATATTATACAAGTTTTAACTAATTTAAAAACAGCTTCTTAGGGTTTTTACTTGTAATCTAGTTACAATCTGTTTAAGAATAGGTGGGGTTCAAAATAGTTGTTTCTCAGCCATTTGGTTAAACTTTAAAAATAAACATCTATAAGCAGTCCCTAAAGCCCTTGGCTGGTGGGTGCTGGCAGAGTTGAGCCTTTGCACTGTGCTGTAGGTATTTTTTTATACCTACAAAGTTTTCAGGTTAAACATTTGTAAAAGAAACTTTTTTCTGAGTGCAAACAAGGGACAGGGTACAAGGCTGATCTGGTGGTAATTAAGGGAAATTAACCAGGAACAGATGTAGGCATCAGTTCTCTCCCTTGTCCCTGACTTTCAGAAGCATTTTTCCACCAAGACAGAAGTGGGCAGTGCCTTGCACAGACATTGCTTGTTTATCTTATCTTCATTGCAGCCACTCTGGAACAAGAACGGAAAGGAAATCCCCTGCTAGCTCTGTCCCCCAACTCTCTAGCTCTCAACATCACTGGTGGGAATGGAATAGCAAGAGAAGCATTACTGAGACCAAACTCAGTCATTCTATGGCCCCTGGAGTACCATGGCAAGAACTGGGTACTTAGCACCAAATGACTTAGTTTTGAATGGAATGAATTGGCAGTACTGAAAAGGGAGAAGGTTGTTTATAAATATTTGATGGAGTTAGTGCAAAAGTACTAAAGAGAAGCAAACAGTGTCACAAAATGCGCCTGGTAGACATGATGCACCACCTGAGGCATTTTCAGTTAGCTTTGCCTTTTTGTACCTTGGGTTCTAGGAATCAAGTAAGTTCTTTTCTTTTCTTATTATTGTTGGTAGATTCGTTTCACTATTTACATTCCCATCACCAAACATGTTTGGCTGATGTCTTTTTGTGAGAAACCAAGAGCACGCATTTTCTGGAGCTGCCAAAAACCTCTCTGACCCAGGGTACACCTTTAGAGATTTTGAAATCTGTATTTACACATAAAGGTACGTACACTGTGTAGAGCTGTAACTAAGCAACTATCATGTAATCTAATCCTGGAAGAGAACAAATGACGACTGTTTACTCTCTCTCATCCCACTTACATTTTTGAAAGCCCAAATAGAAAGTACTTATAAAAACAGCATTGAACCTGAATAGATAGGCTATTGGTGGTAGTGACTTATTCACATGTTGCTCAAATTTAAGAAGACCTTAGAGTATTTTAAAATGCATCCTCTATACAAGTGAACTTTAATCTTGATAAAGCTCAAAACAATTACTTTGTATAATTCAACTGTCCAAATATACTCATAACTAGTATGTGAATGTGGAGTTTAGTATGAGTGAGAAATCTAAAAACGCAGCATGTTATTTCATAGAGTGCATTCAAAAGTAAAGTCAAGGAGAACATTCTTCATGGGAGGCCTGTTCAGACACCAAAGTTCTGGATAATATTGACAAGGCTCATAAATTTGGAGGGGAAACCCAGTGTATTGCCTAAAAACTAAATCACATATTTGGAAATAATTGAAACTATTTGTACAACTATGATCAAATATCAAAAATTAATCAACAAAAGAAATAAGAAATTTAGCCAGAGTAAGCAAACTAACATGATTTGAAATTCAGACAATCCTATTTGACAAGGAAAATATAGAAAACAGATTTTAATTCAGGTCCAATCTCTGGGACCAACCTCCACTTTTGATTTATACATGGAAAGCTCTTCAACTGGAAAAGAGTAAGGACTGAGCAAAAGGTGAAATAGCAAGAAGAGTGCTGAGGGAAGAGACACTTGTGGGTCTTCTATACAGTGATAGACAATTTGGGTCCTGGAGAACCTAAAAATGGACAAGCTGTGACCAAAGCTTAGCCCATGATTTGTTTCAGCACCCTGCTGACACTTCTTGAAGAATAATTCCAACTGTGTTGCATAGGGTTTTGCCAGATGAAAAATGTAAAATGTCTTTCACATTACGATTACATGTGCTATACAAAAGTCACTGAGTTTACTGAAACTTTTATTAAGCATATCTGACAGCCCAGAAATAATTTTCAGTTACCACAGCCTCTTAAGGACTGTGCTTTTTTCTAAGCTATGATAACTGAAAAGGTCCAAGGACATCAAGACTTCTCTGGGAAAAGTTCTAAAGGGGAGAAATACTGGTAATTCAGTGCATTGTTGATGTTCCAGCTATAGGAGTTTCCAGATGAGAATGAAGGTATCTACATAGAAAATACTGGTAATTCTAATTCCAGTGTTAAATTTGAGTGATTTTCCAGGCTCAGTGTCTCATCTCTATAATCTCAGCAGTTTGGGAAGCAAAGGAGGGCAGATCACTTGAGTCAGGAGTTCAAGACCAGCCTAGCCAATGTGGCAAAATCCCCTCTGTAAGAAAAACAACAAAATTAGCCAGGCATGGTGGTGCATGCCTGTAGTCCCAGCTACTTGGGAGGCTGAGACAGGAGAATCACTTGAACCCAGGAGACGGAGGTTGCAGTGAGCCAAGATGGCACCACTGTACTCCAGCCTGGACAACAGAGTAAGACTCCATCTTAAAAAAGAAAAACAAGTTTGAGTGATTTCAGAGCAAACAATTAATTACTGAAAAATACAAATATAATTATCTTCTTTTGTCATGAAGAGATACTGAAGCCATGAACACATGGGAAAATATCTTTTTCCTGAGGATACGGCCAGCCATGCTCCCTAGATGGGGGCATATTGGAACAATTTTCCCACAAAAGCCCGTGTTCTGGTTTCCAGAACGTCAGAAGCCATTCTGCGGTAGCTTCAAAAAGAAGATTCTTGGAGAAAAGCCTCATGTGCCAGTGAAGACTTTTAAAGAGATTTCTTCACCTTTCAGTTTTGATGAAAAAATTCATAATGTTACAGCTGTGACACCAAGAATTTTCAAACATGCCAGCATCCACTATTAGGAAAGCTATCATATCTGCTGCTCCTGCTCCATATCACTCTTTGGCCTCTTTTCTGTTTTATATTCATATGGCACATTTTTAAATCACTTAACATACTATGTACTTTTTACATATGTTTATCATCACAGCAAAGACTTTGTTTTATTCACTTTGAATAAAACATCTCTAGTGCTTAGATTATGGAAGAAACATAATTACTCGATATGCTGCTTTTGACTAAATGGATATCAAATTCATATTCTCATTCTTATTTTATAAGAAAAAAAAACTCTGAGACTCAGAGAGATTAAGTAATCTACCCAAGGATATATAGATGTAGATAATCATGTGGCAGATTCACTTGCTTTTTCCAAAGTGTTAACAACTTCAGCTACTTGGAGAAAAAAGCTTTCAGCAAATTAATGCTGTATTTGGAAGAACACATAGTTTAGATATCTCATATTCACTGCATGTATTACATCTGCTGAGCATTTCCTAGCCCATATATATATATGTATATATTACTACATATATATATTACTATATATTCGTAGCCCATATATAAATGTATGTGTATATATATTCTACACTTTTAAAAGAGAGATGCCTTAACAGGGAAGATTTGCAGGAAAACTCTAGAATGATTTTTAGATATCATTTTGTTTTATTCACTTTGAATAAAACGTCTCTAGTATCTAGATTATGGAAGAAACATATTAGTTACTCAATATGCTGCTTTTAACTAAATGAATATCAAATTCATATTCTCATTTCTATTTTATATGGAAAAAGAATCCCTGAGGCTCAGAGAGATTAGGTAATCTACCCAAGGACATATAGATGTAGAATAGTAATCACTGGGTGTCAACATAGGTTAAATACCAACAGACCATGATGTGATCACTGTTTGGGGAGGATCACTCTATGATGATTATGACAATGACAATAAGAACAAACACTTGGGCAGTACTGACTGTGGACTCCGTGCTTTCTGAGCATATACAGTTGTCACTAACTCATCTCATCCACACAGAAACCCTCAGAAGTGTAAACTATTATCATCCCCACTTTACCGATAAGAAAACTAAGGCAAGAAAAGTAACTTGCTCAAAGACATACAGTAACTGTACATACTTAAGCCAAGATTAAAACTGAGGCAGGCTAGCTTGGAAGTCTGTGCTTTAGCTCTCTGCTTTCTTGACTTGAAAATGATAAAGTGTGTCTTTATTCAGCAAGCCACTTGGCAAGTCTTGGTCTTGAAGACAACAGAAGAAGTGTGGATTGAATTAAAGCAAATTAGCGGGGTTTATATTTTATTAAACAAATTATGTTAAGCAATACTGATTAATTAAACAGTGTCACCTTAGAGGAAGGCTCCTAGACACATACCACAAGGTCCATTCTGTTCAGTATTTACATCACTTGAATGAATATACAGAAGATAAGCTCACCCAGTTAGCTGATTTCACCAACCTGCAAGGCTCTGCAAAGGTATAGAATGACATAGCTTTAAAATAACTGTGTAGCACCTCACTGGAAGGAGAGTGACAGTGTTCAGAGAAGGGCAGCAAGGCTTCTTTTGAATCCTCCACCAGTGTTAACGCTCTTCTTTTCCTCTCTCCTCCTTTAGCACCACTTCCTTTTCCTGTTTTAAGCTACAGCCTGTATCATGGTCTGCTGGCGAATTGCCACTTGCAATGGGTTTGCTCTAATTTAGAATCACTAATGATGGTAACCTTTCTGTTACCCTGCTCCCCACCAAATACTGAATAGTTCTCCTATACCCAGGTGGATAAAAAAATAAAAACAGCTAAGGCAAAGTATCTTTCTAATTCCCCACCTTCTCATAATACCTTTAAAATCATTCTATCATAGTCACCTGGTAAACAGCATTCTGCTCCCACGTCATTCACATTAATATTTAATGTTTGATAGATTTAAATGCGTAGAGTTGCAAGTGCACTCACAAATTCTGGGTAGTTTCCATTTGAAAATAGAAGGATGACTCACCAGGCTCTCCTTTTCCTGTAAACAAGCTTAGTGCAAAACACTTGAGCCCTGTGTGTTTTTAATGTCCCTGACTTCTGAATGTTCCTGCGTGATAGGGGTGGATTAATGGCTCAAGCCATATAACAGTAGGTTGAGGACAAACCTTGCAACTGCAAGCGGTGTTGTTTCCTGTAGACAGGTGGAAGCCTCCTCGGCTTAGGGCCCAGGGATGCGCCCTCTGCTGGCTCTGGGCCTTCTGCGCCTTTGTTCAAGGGCCTTGGATGGCATCCACAGCTGGAGAGAAAGTGGAAAATACTAAGAGGAAGTAGCTAACGAGCTCCGGAAATTCTGCCATTTCCTTGACAGAGGTCAGCATATATAATAGAGCTCCTTCACCCCACCACATCTGCCCTGTCCACCTGAACCTCCTGCGCCATAAAACAAAACACAACCAAGACCCAATGTGGACCGCAGAGAAATTTGTTAGAGCTGTTGTTTCACTGGGTTTGACATCGACTTGAGGGAGCGGGACGTCTAAGCTACCTTTAACAAATAGCATCATTTATTAATGCCTCTCTGTGCCTGAAGCAGCTCATTTGTTACAGTGCCTGGGAACACGGCTGTTGAGCTCATTTTCAAAGAAAAAGGAAGGAGGACACTGCAAAATGTTTCCTCTCAGGCAGACATGCTGATGAAAAGTTGCTTGGTGCATGTCCAGATTTCTGTCTCTTGCTGAATTTTTAATCTTATTTCTCTTGGACGAGCCTCACCTCTCCGGTTTTCACCACTGATACATGTGTAGGGGTTATGCTATTCTGCAACTATAGATTTTGTTTGAGAGGGGCAGCACCTGGAAAAACTGGCTAGGGAAATAGTGGTATTGTTTTATTAACTCCCTTAGCACAGTCTCTATTCTTTACAGCTTACTTGAGAAATTGTGTTAATAATAAAGCACGTTTGCAGGGAGCAATTATAGTTCATAGACTTTTCCTTGCTTTGCTGAAAAGGCATTACATTCAAATGGATGCCAAATAGCAATGTTGTACATTCAAAGAGGAAAAGAGGGTTAGGTGTCTTAGAACTACCTAAATCACTCCTGTAATTTGCGATGTGGAAAAGGGAGTAAATGTTCTTATGTAAAATTCAAAAGAAATACTGGGACAATATCTCCCATAGCAACAGCTGTTTTAGAAGTTCCGGCATGATTAACAAGCGTCTGTTTCATCTTTTTTTCCTTTGTTTAAAATCAGATCGCAGCCTGCTAAATCAGCAGGTCAAAATAGTACTAAGGCTTTCACCAAAGAAAAATGTGACTTCTATGGAATTGCTTTATTTTTCTGTTGAGATCAATTATTTGCAGTATTGTTCATCTGTTTTTAATTAATCATTAGCTAACCATGATTAAGTGAAGAAGTTGATTGTTTTAAAGAATCAAAAAATATTACTAAAATAAAAATTCTCTATCTTCATTAATATTTACACCAATTAACTGACCAGAATACATTTCAATGCAATAATAGCTGCTTGAATTTACTGTCGATACACAATGACATTTGACTTCTGAGTCAGTGGGCACATTCCAAGCCTGAGTTCCTCAGACAGCCCACTCTGAGATGGAATGTTTATTTGAGATAGCTTTTAGGAGCAATACCTGTGAAAAGAAGAAGTAAGGAGCAGAGTTTAATAGTGACCCTGCAATACCAACACCAACAGTCTCAGCAGACCCCACAAGTGCTCTGAAGCTAAAAAGCCCTTCAGAGACTGGCTAGTCTTCCTACTCTACAGTGACCAATGTTTGAATGTGGGCTGCTTCAGACAGGGGATGTGGTACCATCCCCAAAGAGGACTGATAGCTGATGACCTTCTTCCAGCAGCACTATCAGCAGCTAAAAGAATAATTCCTGTGATCCAGTAGAGAGATTAGGGTGGTATGTCACTAGTCCACCATAGTATATATGCATAAAATCTAACACTCATCTTTTTAATAAAAGTCATAGAAATTAGGGAATGTAACACAAAACTAAACACAATCAATATTATGCAAAAATTATGAAACATTTTGGAGCTGGGAATAAAGCACTTGATCAGAGTTACAGTACCTATTATTTCCTTAACATATCTGGAAAAATAAGAAATTTAAACTTATTAAATTCCCATAAAAAAATGAAATAACCACTTCTGGGAAGAAAAGAATATTCAAATACAATTACTCAAAACATGAAAATTAAATGTGTTCGTTTCTAAAGTAAATTTCCATGCAGAGGTTATTTTAATTATCCAGCATCCACATGTGCTATAAATGTGCTTAACTTAATAAATGTACCTTCTATAAATGTCTTGCATTAGTGCAATGTCAGTTACATTAATTATCATTTTAGAGTCTGCTTTTGATTAAACTGTGTATGCTTAAAATACAATTAGGATACACAAACATCGTGTCTCACTTATGAATATTTATAGATGTCATTTTTAGCAATTACTTGCATCTTTATTTGATAGCAAAAAAATGTAAATATTCAAGAGTACTGGGAGTTTCTATACAGATTTTTTTCTGTAAATAGTATTTAATAAGGACTAAGCATAATATTTTCATTAACTATATACTTGAATCATCATCATGTAAGTGATATGATTAAGAATTCAGTATATAGTATTATATCAAATAGTCGTTTACATATAATTAATGTATAAATTGCATTGCAAGATAAAAAAGTCATGAAGAAAATGTGTGACTCTCTTTTGTATGCTCCAGGAGGCCAGGGCAGTGTCTGCATCTGTTTTGCTTACCACTGAATCCTTGGGTCTTAACTCATCTGGCATATAGCAGGCTCTCAGTTTTAAGCATTTGGTGAATATTGAAGGGATTATAAATCTCAGTTTTAAAAAAAGCAAGTTTTCTTCCATTTCCAAAAATGAAAGAATCTGATTCATGGTTGTTTTCAGGTTTAGATAAAAAATTAAGAATAAACATTTTAATGGCAAATTTGAACTTACATATTTAAGTTAATACGCTCCTTTCTTTCTGTATTATTTCACACATTGAAACTGATCTTCCTTTTACTTAAAACAAAAGTTTTATTTTCATTGCAAGATATCAAAATGAAACTCAACTCCAATTTTAATACCATATTACCTAGCAAACATACTAAACAGCAAGTGCTAAAATTTTGTCAGCAGGATAAATAAATAAATCCTTTTAACAAAAAGGATATTTAAAAGTTTTATATATTTGCGCTAAACTTCCAAATTTCCCCAAATGTTCTTAGAACCCAATTGAGTTTCTCCAAGAATAAGTAGGAAAAAATTAAAGAAAAAATATAGAATGCGTATATAAATGGAATTGCCAAAGTCAGCCATGTTATTATAAAACACCAAGATAAACTCAGAATGAAAATGACCCTTAAAAGTTGCAAATGAGTATGTTTTGCTGATTTGGAAATACCCAAATCCAACCACCCCCATGTCTTAAGTACTATAGTTTACTACACTTTTTTCTAGAAATAGAAACATAGCCACTCTATATTTATGTTCTATTAGTGGCTGAGTTTTGGAAGTCATGCCAAGAGGATTCCAGAAATGAAAAAAAAAAGATTTTGTATGAGTCATCTATTATGAGCCTCCATAAATCTACATCATTACCAAAATATGACCAAAATTGCTATGTAAATACCCACGAATTGGAACAGATGAGAGAAACAGGGTATTATGTTAGAATTCAATTAGTTCTAATATGGTAAGAAAGCTACATTCATCTTGGAGTCCATGAAAAATTTTTTGCTGTTTTGGGGGATCTTCTTTTTAATGATATGTTGACTTGAACAGAAGGCTGATGCAGGAGAAGATCTGTGGCACGGGCTTGTTACCCTGTAGTGTAACCACAACAGTACGTGATGGCATGCTCCATCCTCCCTGCATTTCAAGGCTTAACTTTACATGGTCAATATTTACATAGAATACATGAAGACAAGACTGGAAATCATTTGAATCGCAGTCCTCAAAAGAATAGCTTTCCATTATTTTCTAACATATGTTGGATTAATATACCTCTAGGAGTTCTTTAACCAAATTATAGTCGCAATGGAGTTTTGAATACAAGTAAATATCTCATTTCCTTAAGTCTATGGCTAAAAGTCACTTAAAAAAGACATATTTTACACTATTTTAATAATATTTTTCTTCTAATTTTATTTGTTTCAAAAATTTCACTGAAGAATCCTTTTAGAAAAAACTATTCTAGAAATTCAAGTAGGAATATTTCAGGTCATTTCCATTAACTAGTTACACATTACATATTTCATCTACTAAAAACCTAATGCCATTCCCCCAAAACACACACATATGCACACACCCCAATCTGGAACCTAACAGGAGGTTAGTAAATGTTACATCAGAAGGTAGTGGCAATTCCTGCTAGAAGCTTGTATTAAAACCAACTGATACAGGCCTAAAAGTAGGAAAAAGAGTTATTTCTTTAACTGATCATCTGAAATATATCACTCTAAGACAATTTTTTGAGAGACAAGCACTTAAACACAATTCACTAGCTCAGTTCTAAGACCAGAGTCATGTTCATGAAAATGTGACAGAACCACATATAAAGGGTGATTTTGGAACAGAGTATAATAAGACTAAATGCCTCATTAAGACAAAAAGTCCTGAGCACTTTACATGTTTGTTAAATTTTGTCATGACCTCCATTTTACAGATGGCAAATCAAAGCTTAAAAGAGTCAGGTAACTTACCCATAAATCCACTGCTTATAAATGGTAGCTTCAATCCAAGCTCAGGCTGTTTGACTCCAGTGCTCACATTTTCATACAGTGACTATACAATGGAAAGAAAGACACAGACACAGACACACACACACACACACACACACACACACACACACACACACATAATGTCAACCATTTCTATTCTGTGGTATTTTTATTATTCTAGGATTTTAAAAAATAACAGATGAAACTGCCTTTTCATTGGCACATGCAATTTTTTAGACAGAAGATACCACAAATATGTGGAACAGATAAAATATAAAGTACTATATAATTAATATCCATTGTAAATAATATAGACAAAGAACAACATAGAGATAAGAAAACAGGGCAGTGACGTGGACTGAAATAGTTAGAAAAAGATTTTCCAGAGGCAGTAGACTTGAAATGGATTTTGACATTTGAGTGATAATTAGACAGTCGTATTTGAGAATGGACACTATTCCCATCTGAAAGAAAACCACACAATTAGCTGTACAATAAATAAAAATTAGAGTAGATCACCTTAGTTGTATAAAATGTAAAGAGCACATAAAGTTACACAACATCATAATAAGATTATTAATACCAATTACACTTAAAGGTTATCTATTTTGAATAACACTAACAACTAAGTTAGAGAATACTGTGTTTGAATACTTTGTTATTTATGTATATAAAATTCAAGAACAGGCAAATAAAATTAATCAACTACTAAAATAGAAGTCAGGCCAGGCAGGGTGGCTCATACCTATAATCCCAGCACTTTGGGAAGCCCAGGCTGGCATATCACTCAAGGTCAGGAGTTTGAGACCAGCCTGGCCAATATGGCGAAACCCTGTCTCTACCAAAAATACAAAAATTAACCAGGCTTGGTGGCACATGCCTGTAATCCCAGCTACTCAAGAGCCTGAGGCAGGAGAAATGCTTGAATCTGGGAGGCAGAGGTTGCAGTAAGCCAAGATCACCACTGCACTCCAGCCTGGGCAACAGGGCAAAACTCTGTCTCAAAAATAAATACATAAATAAATAAAATAAAATAGAAGTCAGACTAGATGACTACTAGACAAGAGGGTATTGACTGGGAAGGGGCACAAGAAACCCTTCTGAGGTGCTAGAAATATTTTGTCTTGATTCGGGTGGTGATTAGACAGATGCACGTAAAAATTCACTGAGCTCTCCACTTGAGATTTGTGCACTTACAAACTTCCTCTTTGTGAGTTATATGTAATTAAATAAATCAATAAAGATTAGAGTCTTTGGCAGGAAACAGGGTTATTTAGGGTAATATATATTTACCATTAGAAAAATGTTTACTGACCACATGGACTACAGGGTAAAAAATGAAAATAAGAATTTAAAAAAATCTCTCAAGATTACCAATTCCAACTGTGGCCTTCACAGATAAGAAAACTGGCACCAAATGGATGCAAAGACTTGCCCCGGGTCACATGGCATTCAAAGGCTAACATGGATTAACATGGTTGAAAGCTTTTCTATCCTTTGGTCATGCCTCCATAATGTATTTCATGCACCACATATTTCTAAAAAGAAGCCTGATACATTGTTGAATTCTTAGTAATATTTATTTTCCAGTTTCCATATTATTGCTTGCTTTGGTCACACTTATTTTTCCTCCCTATTCTTGACCTCTCTAAACTGAATTATTTCAATCTTTCCTTGAAATTGAATTTTACTCATTTTATAGAAATTTGGCAACTGTATTTCTTCTGAGACTTCAAAGAAATTCCCTCCATTACTGAGACTTATGCCTGAGTCATTTCGTGCTTATCAGCATTCTTTCATGTGCATAATCTTTGCTCCTTTGCTCCTTTGCTCTCTGGTTAGAGAAAGAGGTGATGTCAATATTGATGCAGACAACATCGCTCCAGGTAGATGTGTTCTCCCAGATCCTTTTGCCTAATTTACCTACCACTGATCTCCAGAATAGCTGTTCACGATGGCATTCCCTACCCTCCCCCCAACAACCATCCTCCTGCTATTCTCAACTACTTCTGAGACTTCAACAATGAAATTTGCCTATGAGAAAACTGCTAAGTGCTTTTTCTTTGTATGTTTTTCATTCAAGTAACTCTCAACTCAAAACAGCATTCTCTAAATTCTATGTGTGGGGCACAAGTGTCCTTTTTGTAGAGATCTTGACACTACTTAGATACGTTAAGATTTGTTGAAAACCTTTAGGCAAATTCACATGCCATGACATAATTGAGTTACCTGCAGAGCAATCCCTTGGCATATTAATAAACAACTGTAAATGGCCCAAAATCAAATATTTATTCCTGAAATAACTAGATGCAATGCATGGGTACATTTCGTGTCATCATATTCACAGATGAGTACAATCTATGTTTCTTTTTTTTTTTCAAGTCTACTATTTTACCTATAATTAGAGATATAGCAATCTGATGAGCTTTAAGCTCTTCCAGCAATCTTCAGAACAGTTTATAGTCAAAGGCAACAGATCCCAGAACTTTGTTATTCACTGCCAACTTTTCCATGGGCCGATTTGGTTCATATTCCTCTTTGTTGACGTAAGTATGACAATTCAGATGAAGGCAGATTCAGAGACCTCTGATCCATAACAGCTGAGAAAATTCTATCATCACTCTAGATGGGCTGTGCCAGATTTCTTCCATCTACCGTTTCAGATCCACTTCCACCCTGATCCATCCTACTCTGTGTTCCAGGAGGCTGATTCGAATGGACCTTTTCAAAGAGTCCCCTTGCCTTCTGGTTTCCTGTTGTATTGGCCAGTGGAGAGCACCAGTAAGACATAGGGGGAAGTAAGCAGAATAAAGCCTGAGCATTTTTGCCCCTGGCTCCTTGGAGGGAGGATCACCTCAGCTTGCTCTATCCCATGAATGAAGATCATTTTTCTGTCAGGCTGCCTTTTCCAGACAATCTGCTCTGTCTCTAGATTCTATCACCACTTCCTTCCCTTACTCCTTTGGGCCTAGGAATAACAGTCTCCACTAGTTCTGGGTTCTTGACTTCCCATATGGTTTTCCTTGCCCACATCTTTTCAACTGACCCCTGTATTATACTTTCTTCCGATTACTCAATTTGAGTGAATCTGTTTTGTGCGGGGACCTTAATGATCATTCAGCTTCAATAAGCCAGTGAAAATAACTTTGGAAATGTGGCCCATCTGGAAAAAAGAAATGTTTCATTTGCTTTCTTTCCATCTCCAAGCACACAGAGTAGTAGAGTATTAAGTGAGCATCAAACTGCCACATCAACCTGACTGTCAGTCCCAACCTTTTGCCCAAAGTCTCCTGATAGTAACCACCTAATATAAATTGGAGTGTTTTAGCACTCAAAAAAGCAATTGAGACATATTACAAGCTTGTCTGAATTTCTGTTTGAGAGAAAATTGCTTTAAACCATAAACCCCCGAAGCTGAGTAGTATGTTGGTTGTTTAATCTTCCCTGTATAGTAGGATTTATGGACTAACTCATGATGGTGATGATTGATGAGAAAGTGAAAATAAACCCTGCTCATAATTAAACTGTGCTTCTCCTAATAGAATGTTTTCAATTATACCTAGCAAGGTCAATAGAAAACAATGTTTTCAGTATAACTCCAAGTCCACGTTGTAGCTATAAAATGACTAACATTTTATAGCTACATCTTCTGAGTCAACTGCTGCTTTCCCACCAATGACATCTCAGCCCTACTGCAATCTTTTGCCTCTCAGACAAAGATCATTGAGGTACCCAATTGCTGAACTGCTGCTGCTCCTCAACAGCATCAACAGAAACCTGGTGGCCACTTCCCTAAGCCCTCCTGAGAATCATTCAGCACAAGCCTGAACCCTATAAAAAGCCCCTCCCCATCCTCTCTTACTGAAATACCCCACAGTCCCTTTTGTAGTATGTTTTCCCAGGCTGTGATAAGCTACATAAGCCTCACTTTTTTGATATAGCAATATTATAGAACCATCAAGAATTGAATCCAGGAACGGAAGCTCCAGTCTTACTCCCTTGACCTCTTTACCATTATTGTGCAACTCTTGTGAAATGTGCTTTCACTCACACAAGCCAGTACACATTTGCCTGTTTACACAAATGGCTGAGAATTTACATTGTCCTGGAGGGTAGCCCTTAACAATAACTGCAGGAAGCAGAACTATAACTATTTCATCTCCTTTATGCCAATCAAGACAACTCTGAGATGTGACCTACATGTTTTTCTTTTCAGAGCTTCCCTGTGAGACTGAGCCAAAGTTACTGTAGAATTTTGCTTGATAACACAATTTTATCTGTCTGATTCCTTTTCCCTATTAGTCCAGCTTCCTCATTTCCCAGTTGGTTTTTCCAGGGAATGCTTCTTAACACTTTTCCATGAATCTTCCTCTGATAGGTTGCTTCTAAAGAACTCGAATTATGACAAATGATAACAGAACTTAAATGGCAAATCAATACAATGAAGGCTCCTGGAGGAAGTGATCATCTCAACTAAGATTTAAAGAAGCTGTAGGATTTATGTAGGTGGAGAGGTAAGGAATGGCACAAAAGTTCAAGGAGATAGCAAGAACAACAAATGATACAGAAAAGTAGTTTGCTGTGTGCAGGGGCCCAGAAGCTGCTGCATAAAACTGGAGCACTCAGGATGGACCACGAGTGTTCAGTCAGTAGCAGATCATGGAAGGCTTTTTATGTCACCCTAAGGATTTGAACTTTTCCTTATGGCTGAAAGAAACATAATAAGATTTACATTTCATATCCACCATTCTGGTGGCTGTGTGGAGAATGGATCTAGTTAGAAGGCTACTGTAAATACAGCAAAAAAAAAAAAAAAAAAAGATAATGCATGGAAGTTGGACATAGACTAGAAGACACAGATTCAAGTAATAAAAAGTAAAATTGTCAAGTCCTAATGGATGTGGAAGCTGAAGGGGAGGAGGGAACCATAGATAATTCTAAGTTGAGGAACAGATGCACAGTGATAACACAGAATCTACAGAGATGGGAGTTTGCTGAGTTGGTACCATGAAGATTTTAATTTGACATGCACTGAGATTGAACAGCCCATGAAACTCATTGACAGAAATAATACAACCAGCAGTTGGAATGAAGAATGTGAGTGTCAGGGGAAATATCTGAAAGGGAGATATAGGTGGTAATGAAGATTCTGAGAGTAGATGAGATCACTCCAGAGTGTGTTTAGTGAGAAGAGCTGTGGTGTAAGGAAGGAACCCTGTAAATCCCCATGTTTAATGTTCTGGGAGAGGAACAGGACTCTAAAGGAGATGAGCCAGCAGAGTCAAAGAGGTTTGAGGGAAAAAACAGGGACACACCTTCTTTCTACTTTTCCAATCACCACACTGCCCTTTCGTCCTCCTAATACATGGCCCATACATTTATGGGACATTGACTCAGAATAATGGCAAAGTTCCCTTAACATTTTTGGACCCTGAAATGTTCTCATGGCCTGAAAACTCATTGTCCCCTAAATTGGACAAAATTCAGTCCTGTTCTCAAAGTCTGGTTAGGTCAACAAACTGGGTGGGCTGCTCAATTATTTCTATATAGGTGGATCCTATGCCCTGAGAGGATAGGCAGTGTCACTTACATACAAACATACATGAACCCAAATTAATCCACCGCCTAATATTTTCATACCTGGTTGTGAAGACCCAGCTTTCCCTTTATTGTCCCTTTAAAGCAAAGTGGGGACCAATTCTGCCAAAGACCCGTGTATACAGGGAGGACTCGGAAACTGCCTTCCTCCCTAGCCATCAACAAATTAATTACTTGTCAAATTGCATCATGACAGAAATACATCAGAAGTCTGGAGAAATAAAGAAATAAAGAGAAAAGTAGGGCAATACTAGAGTGATTCTGGTTGCCATAGAATTTTAAAATATAAATTAAAACAATACCGCCACTGAACCAAGTAACTTGTACACGATGGAATTATTCTTTATTGAGGGCTTGCTCAAAACAAATATTTTCACATTTAATAATCAAAATAATGCTTTGAATAGCAATTTATATAATCCCGTTTTTAAAAAATAAGCAACTGAGACTAACTAGGAATTCAAAGCCAGACAATCCAGCAATCCCATGACTGAGTCATAATACTTTGTTTTTGCATTGCTTTAAAGAAGTATCTGAGACTGGTATCCCTTTTAAAAGACAGGTCTAGTTTTATTTTTCATACTGCTGGAACAAACATATCCTTACATCTCAGCACAGTTAATTCTGTGCTAGAACTTTTTAAAAGGCAAAAATTAAAAACAATGGGTATGAAAACTGAATATATGATGAATGCCAAGTCAAAACAAAAAGAAATGGCTATTTCATTGGGAAAGCAGTGTGAGTTTATTTTAAAGTTAATATAGACCAGGAAATTTCAGCCATAAGGCTCAATGGGATCATGATGAAAAAAATTTTTATAATGTCAACTGTACTCAAAAAAGGCATTTAATAAAAGGTTGTCAGAGTAATAAAGAAGAAAATTAGTTAAATACATTAAAAAGGTGATTGCATACTTTTTAAGCAATTAGTCATGAACCTCGGATGAGCAGATGAAAAAGGTGCCAACACACTCACTGCCCCACCAGACCAAATAAGCTATGCTATGCTATTTGTATTGTATAGAGGATAAGCTATGCTATTTGTAGACTAAAGTTCTTGTTCTAATAGTGAGCCCTGTGCTTCCAGAGTCTATATGTAAACTACAAACCTTCCTAAGGCAAGTGGAAACCTTGCATACAAAGGGCAATCATCCATTTATACTCCTGGAAGATCCATCTTGTGAAAACATATTCTACACTCTCACCACTCTGGAGAGATTTTTGTTCTTGTAAAATTTGAGAATACATTTTTACAGCCTGGAGCCAAGTCCTCCTGTGAAGATGGTAACTTTTTAAGAAACACATCAGCAGTCTGTTGTTTGTCTCCTGCCAGTGCTGACCCTTCTTGGGTTTAGGATGACCATTTTCCGAGAATAGAAAATCTGGGCTAAATAAGAAATACTCTTTAAAATTGCTTTATTGCTATGTTGGTTTTTCTTTGTAATTATGGTTGAGTATTCCATAAAATTTGCTGCTACAATAGACTTATAATGGCAATACAGTCCAACCAATTTGTTTTTTACTGGAGTAGATGGTAAATGGGCCACGGAATATAAACTTGTTTTGCTGGAGATGCTGGTTATGTTTTCCAGAAGCTGTTGGTTGGGTTTTCCATAAGAATTGGACTAGAAGCAAGGCTGAATTTGAGGTATCCTAGAAATAGCATGAGAAAAATGCCTTTTTAGCCATATTTCCATTTTAAATAATGAGCAGAACCATGCGTTGAAAGGGAATCGTTTGTGTTGGACTCAAGCAGTGAAGGAGGGAAAAAGAAAAAGAAAAAAACATGGAAAGACCAGAACCAAAGTAGGCAGAATGCCTGGAAATAAATATGAATATACATATAATTTTAAAATTTTAAAACTATAGACTTGAAGAAATAGAACTCTCAAACTCTGAAGACAGGAGTCAATTGGCATAATTTTGCTTTGCAAAGTGATATTGCAGAAAGTGTGGATCCATCAGTACTTAATTTGAATCAGAATTATAGCATATTAGAAATTTAGATCTGTCCATTGTTATAAAGGCTTTTATTCCATTCATAGACAATATTTTATATATTGAAACTTAAAATTTGTTTTAGTTTGTCACAAATAATATTTTAATTTTGCCTGCATATTCATATCTTCCTCTATTCTAATTTCCCTCTATCCTTATTAAAAGTGAGATAATAGGCTTAATAAAGTGTCTATCTCAGGTAGGTCCTGAATAAATGTTAATTCGCTTTCATTCTTCCAAATTTATTTTGCTTCAGTCTCTGAAATTCAAGTTCATAGTTATAAAGAGAGTGTAGCAATAATTGAACATATGACACAGGGCCAAGGACCACTGTGTCTAAAACATGTAATAAAAATTTTACCCACTCCCTCTCTGAAACTTATATTCTGTCTATTATTATAAATGTTTTATTCCATTCACAATGTTATACACATGAATGAAAAAGTAACAAAAATGCTGACTCAGGCATGAATATAGCACTTGCTGTAAATAATGGAGGAAATAATACGTAGACCAAAACTCCACCTTCTGAAATAAAGCACAATCAAATGCAATATTAGAGATAATCCTAGATATCAAAGGAAGGATACCAGAAAACTGTAGGTACAAAAAAGACTTCCCTCTTGTTCTTTTTGACACATCATTTGAGTGATCTTGGGACATCTGTTTAACCCTCTGAGGCTCAGAGTCTACTTGCATAAAATGAGAATAATGATGTGCATTGGTTGTGATAAAGATTAACTCATGAATGAGAAATCACTTTATTCAACACTAATTACATGTCAGTAGTGTTTGAAGTGAGATCTTGCACCAGCAATTTCAGCAACATGTTATTAGAAATGCAACTTCTTATGTCCCGCCCCCAGACCTACTGAATCAAAACTCTGGGGATGGGGCCCAGCAATCTGCTTGAAAAAGCCTTCCTGGAGTAAGAACCATTGCTTTTCCAAAAATCTATATCTTGTCATTTTTATCATGGTGAATCTATACATGAGGAAATAATAATAATAACAGTTCAATTATAAAAATATAAAATATGTGTAGATTTTTATCATTTAATACATGTAAGAACTAATAAATTGAATTTACCTGATTTTATACAATTTTTTAAAACAACTTTAAAATTATACACATACACGTAGAATTTACTCATTGATTTCACTTATAAATTTGGAGATACAGACCTATCAAACAGTAGAAAATTATTCAAAGGATCGGGTTGAAAACCCTTTAGCCAGTGTCAGAGCTTGCTGGGCACTATGGTCACTTAGTGCCTATGTATCACCTGGAATATGAAGACCTGTCTAGCTGGCATTTTGTTGTGCTAGAGTTTCCAAATTCTAGATTCCCTCCTCTTTCAACACTCTCAATTTCTTTCAATTAACATGACTTTTCTCTTGTCTTTAATGATCTCTATGTTTTACTCTTTTTTTAATAAAATAGATTTTATTTTTTAGAGCAGTTTTAGGTTCACAGAAAAATCAAGTAGAAAGTACAGAGTTCCCCCATACCCCCTATTCCCACACATGCACAGCCTCCCCTGCTATCACCATCCTGCACCAGTATGGTACATTTGTGATCACCGATAACCCTACATTATCCCATCAGCACCCAAAGTCTGTAGTGCTGTACATTCTATGAGTTTGCCAAATACACAGTTGACCCTTGAACAACAATAGGTTAGGTACCGTATGGGGCCCCTGCACAGTGAAGAATTCACGTGCAACTTTTGACTCCTCAAAAACCTAACTACTAATAGTCTACTGTTGACCCAAAACCTTACCAATAACATGAACAGTCAACTCATATTTTGAATGCTATATGTATTATATGCTGTGTTCTTACAATAAAGTAAGCTAGGGAAAATAAAATTATTGAGGAAAGTTATAAGAAAGAGAAAATACACTTACTATTCATTTAGTGAAAGTCTTTATCATCATAAAGGTCTTCATCCTCATTGCCTCCACATTGAGTAGGCTGAGTAGGAGGTGGAGGACAAAGGAGGTGCAGGGGTAGAAGATGCGGAGGAGGTGAAAGCGAAGGCAGTGGAGGCAGGTACATGGTGTCACTTTATGGAAAACGATCATAATTTCTCTTTGACATTTTACTAAAAATGTTTCAGTATGGCACCAATCCTTTTATCATTTGCTTCAGATTTAGTGCCAGTATCATCGAAGGGTCTGTGCTGTAAAAGAGGTAGTTTTGAATAATCAGAACCATTCTGCTAGATATCTAACGTCAACTTGTTTTATAGTGCTGCTTCTTTTTTTTTTGCATCTTCTTCCCCATCATCTGCACTGGTTTGGAAGTATTCATGTCTATCAGGGAATCATCTGTTTACTCTTCTGGTGTGGTGTCTATTCACTCTTGAATTTCTCCAAGACTCATATCTTGAAACTCTTCACCCCACCCCCCCCCCAACCTCTTTTGCCATCTCCACAATCTCTTTCACGATTTCCTTTACTGGCTCTGTTATAAATCCTGTTAAGTCATGCACAACATCTGGACACAGTTTTTCCCAGCAGGAGTTTGTTGTTTGGGGCTTGATGGTTTTTATGGATTCTTCTGCAACAACAATGGCAACTTTGATGGTGTATCCTTTCAAACTTTCATTATTTTCTCTCTCTCTCTCTCTCTCAGGGTTCTTTCCTCTATAGCGTTGGCAATCCTTTCCATAGAGGACCATGTGTAATGAGCTTCAGAGATCCTTATGACCCCCTGATCTAGAGGCTAAATGAGACACATTTGGGAGCAAGTAGACCACTTCGATGACTTCAGTATTGAGCTCATGTGGTTTTTAATGATCAGGGGCATTGTTCAATATCAAAAGAACGTTAACAAGCAGTGTCTTACTGGCAATGTACTTTCTAACTTCAGGGAGCGAATCAATCCATAAAAAGAGTTCTCATTGTCCAGGCCTTTTCAAGGTACAACCAAAGGACTGGAGGCTGGTGTTTATCTTTTGCCTCTGAGGCTCATGATTTAGTAGCTTTATAGATAAGAGTAGTCCTGATTATAAACACAACCGTATTTGCTTAAAAGAGTAGAGTTAGCCTGTCCCATTCTGTCTTAAATCCTGGTGTTCACTTCCCTTCCTTAGTAATAAATGTCCTTCTTGGCATTTATTTTTCCAGAATAGGGCAATGTCGTCTTCATTAAAACCCAGTTCAGGCAGATATCCTTTATCCTCCATGATTTTCTTAATGGTGTCTGAAAACTCTGCTGCCTGTTAGTCAGAAGAAGCTGCTGCTTCTGTTGTCTTAACATTTTTAAAGTCACCTTTTTCTAAAATTATCAAACCATCCTTCACTGGCATTAAATTCTCCAGCTGTAGATCCTTCACCTTTCTTTTGCTTTAAGTTGCCATACAGTGACTTCATTTTTCATATCATATTAGGGTCTCTAGGTATGCCTTTCTTTCCTGCACCCACATAATAGCTGCATTTTGAATATGAGATAAAAATTTGTTTTGTAAAAAGTGCAAGGTTTTTGTGCCTGATGGCACAGTGCAGCAAGGGCTTCACAAATTTTCTTTTCTTTTTTTACAGTGGCCCTTAAGCTGGACTCATTTATCTTGAAATGGTGGGTAAATGCAGTCACAGACCTCAATCTACAGTATGTATGAAGCAATTCAACTATTTATTGTAAGTCATGGCTTTGCTTCTGGAGAGCACTTCCAGCATTACTACTGGCACTTTCTATGGATCCCATGGTGCTGATCAAGGTTTACAGTATTGCACTAAACATGATGAAAAATACATGAGAATGGCTAGAAGGTACTTTTTACTATGATACACAATTTACTGGAGACACAAACTGCCCAAGCAAAGATGATTAGGCACAAACAGCATTTTTAAGTGGATTCTCTCAACACTTGGGCTCACCAAAAAAGCAACAGTCAGTAGGTAATTTTTTTTTTTTTTTTTTTTAAACTGGGTCTCACTCCCATTGCCCAGGCTAGAGTGCAGTGGAGTGATCACAATTCACTGCAACTTTAACTTCCTAGGCTCAGGTGATTTTCCCACTTCAGCCTCTCGAATAGCTAGGACTGCATGCATACCATCAAGCCCAGATAAGTTTTTGTATTTTTAGTAGAGACAGGGTTTCGTCTTGTTGCCCAAGCTGGTCTCAAACTCCTGTGCTCCAGCGATCCACCCACCTCAGCCTCCTAAAGTGCCAGGATTACAGGTGTAAGCCATTGTGACTGGCCCCAACTTTTTATTTATTTATTTAGTATAAACTTGAGGATACAAGTGTAATTTTGTTACATGCATACCTTGTGTAGTGGTGAAGTCAGGGTTTTTAGTATATCCATCACTTGATTAATGTACATTATGCCCATTTAGTAATTCATCATCCACTCTCCCTCCTACCCCTCATCCTTCAGAGTCTCTATTGTCTGTCACTCCACACTCTACATCCATGTGTACACATTATTTTAACCTCACTTGTGAGTGACAATATATGATATATATATCTCTGTATATATGTATATAGGTGTGTATCTATATGTATATATCCATATATACATATACATATAAATCATGTACATATTCATGATCTATACATGTATACATGTGCATATGTATATATGTACATATATATGTGTATATATAACATTTTCTTTAATCATATGTTGACAGACACTTAGGTTGAATCCATGTCTTTATAACTGTGAATAGTACTATAATAAACAAACAAGTTAAGATGTCTTTTTGATAAAATGATTTATTTTCCTTTGGGGATATAGTCAATAGTAAGATTGCTGGCTATCTATGCTGGCTATGGTAGTTTATGTTTTTGGTAAACTACCAAAAATATGGTAGTTAGAACTTATGGCAGTTCTATTTTTAGTTCTTTGAGAAATATTTATAGATTTTTCCATAGAGGTTGTACCAGTTTACATTTCCAACAATGGCATGTGGGTTTCCTATTCTCCACATCCTTGCCAACATCTTTTACTTTTTGTCTTTTTATTGATAGCCATTCTCACTGACATAAGTTGAGGCCTCATTGTGCTTTCGATTTACATTTCTCTGATGATTGGCATTCTGAGTAAGCCTGTTGCTTGTTCGCCTTCTTTTTAAAAATGTCTATTCATGTCATTTCTCCATTTTTAATGGGATTACTTAGTTTTGGTTGCTGTTCTTGAGTTCCTTTTAAATTCTGGATATTAGTCCCCTGTCAGATGCATAGTTTGCAAGTATTTTATTTTATTCCACAGGTTCTCTGTTTACTCTGTTGATTATTTCTTTTTTTTTTTTTAATTTATTTATTATTATTATACTTTAAGTTGTAGGGTACATGTGCATAACGTGCAGGTTTGTTACATATGTATACTTGTGCCATGTTGGTCTACTGCACCCATCAACTCGTCATTTACATCAGGTATAACTCCCAATGCAATCCCTCCCCCCTCCCCCCTCCCCATGATAGGCCCCGGTGTGTGATGTTCCCCTTCCTGAGTCCAAGTGATCTCATTGTTCAGTTCCCACCTATGAGTGAGAACATGCGGTGTTTGGTTTTCTGTTCTTGTGATAGTTTGCTAAGAATGATGGTTTCCAGCTGCATCCATGTCCCTACAAAGGACGCAAACTCATCCTTTTTTATGGCTGCATAGTATTCCATGGTGTATATGTGCCACATTTTCTTAATCCAATCTGTCACTGATGGACATTTGGGTTGATTCCAAGTCTTTGCTATTGTGAATAGTGCTGCAATAAACATACGTGTGNAGTGTACCTGTCTGATTCTTGCTTTGGAAGCTTCCTCTCAGGGGTGTACTCCACCCTGTGAGGTGTGGGGTGTCAGACTGCCCCTAGTGGGGGATGTCTCCCAGTTAGGCTACTCAGGGGTCAGGGACCCACTTGAGCAGGCAGTCTGTCCCTTCTCAGATCTCAACCTCCGTGTTGGGAGATCCACTGCTCTCTTCAAAGCTGTCAGACAGAGTCGTTTGCGTCTGCAGAGCTTTCTGCTGCTTTTTTGTTGTTGTTGTTGTTGTTGTGTAGCTGTGCCCTGTCCCCAGAGGTGGAATCTACAGAGACAGGCAGGTTTCCTTGAGCTGCTGTGAGCTCCACCCAGTTCGAGCTTCCCAGCAGCTTTGTTTACCTACTTAAGCCTCAGCAATGGCGGGCGCCGCTCCCCCAGCCTGGCTGCTGCCTTGCCGGTAGATCACAGACTGCTGTGCTAGCAATGAGGGAGGCTCCGTGGGCGTGGGACCCTCCCGGCCAGGTGTGGGATATGATCTCCTGGTGTGCCTGTTTGCTTAAAGCGCAATATTGGGGTGGGAGTTACCCGATTTTCCAGGTGTTGTGTGTCTCAGTTCCCCTGGCTAGGAAAAGGGATTCCCTTCCCCCTTGCGCTTCCCAGGTGAGGCAATGCCTCGCCCTGCTTCAGCTCTCGCTGGTCGGGCTGCAGCAGCTGACCAGCACTGATCGTCTGGCACTCCCCAGTGAGATGAACCCAGTACCTCAGTTGAAAATGCAGAAATCACCGGTCTTTTGTGTCGCTCGCGCTGGGAGTTGGAGACTGGAGCTGTTCCTATTCGGCCATCTTGCTCCGCCGAGATGCATTCTTATACACCAATAACAGACAAACAGAGAGCCAAATCATGAATGAACTTCCATTCACAATTGCTTCAAAGAGAATAAAATACCTAGGAATCCAACTTACAAGGGATGTAAAGGACCTCTTCAAGGAGAACTACAAAGCACTGCTCAGTGAAATAAGAGAGGACACAAACAAATGGAAGAACATACCATGCTCATGGATAGGAAGAATCAATATCGTGAAAATGGCCATACTGCCCAAGGTAATTTATAGATTCAATGCCATCCCCATCAAGCTACCAATGAGTTTCTTCACAGAATTGGAAAAAACTCTTTTAAAGTTCATATGGAACCAAAAAGGAGCCTGCATCTCCAAGACAATCCTAAGTCAAAAGAACAAAGCTGGAGGCATCACGCTACCTGACTTCAAACTATACTACAAGGCTACAGTAACCAAAACAGCATGATTATTTCTTTTGTTGTGCAGACACTTTTTCATTTACTTAACTCCCATTTGTCTATTTTTGTTCTTGTTGCCTGTGCTTTTGAGGTCTTAGTAATAAATTATTCCTTAGACCAATGTTTACAAGAGTTTATTCCTAATGTCCTTCTAGTATTTTCATAGTTCCATGTCTTACAATTAAATATGTAATCCACCTTGAGTTGATTCTTGTATACCTGGTGAGAAATATGGATCTAGTTTCATTCTTTTGCAAATGGTGATTCAATTTTTCTTTCCCAGCACTTTATTGAGAAAGGTGTCCTTTCTCCAGTGTATGTTTTTGTTGGTTTTGTCAAAGATCAGTTGGCTGTAAATGTGTGGCTTTATTTCTGGATTCTCTATTCTATTCCATTGATCTATGTGTCTGTTGTTATAGTATCATGCTGTTTTGATTACTATATCCTTACAGTATAATTTGAACTTAGGCAGTGTGAGGTCTCCAGCTTTTTTTTTTTTTTTTTCTGCTTCCATACGAATTTTAGAATTGTTTTTTCTAATTCTGTGAAAAATGACATTGATATTTTGATAGGAATTGCATTGAATCCATAGATTACTTTGGGAAGTATGGTCATGTTATGATTTTTATTCTTCTAATCCATGAGCATAGAATGTTTTTTCATTTTTCTCTGTCAACTACAATTTCTGTCATCAGTGTTTTGTAGTTTTCCTTATAGAGATTCACCTCCTTGATTAAATATACTTCTAGGTATTTTAATTTTTTGTAGCTATTCTAAATGGGATTGGTTTCTTCATTTGGTTGTCAGCCAGATCATTATTAGTGTATAGAAATGCTAATGATTTTTGTACATTGATTTTAGATTCTGATATTGACTGAATTCATTTATCAAATCTAAGAGTTTTGTGGTGGAGTCTTTAGATTTTTCTAGTTATAAGATCATATCATCAGAGAACAGGAATAATTGGATTTTGAGAGTTTTCACCTGCTTGAAGAGCACAGATTGCACATTCCTTTCAATGGAATGCCTCTTATGATCCTTGAAGAGGAGAGGGAATTTAAAAAGCTGTTGTAGCTGGGTTCCCCTTCACCTGTGAAGATGCTCTCTCCACCATGACAGTCCAATCCACTGTAGTCTCTTTCAAGCATTTCACCAACCCTGGATGTTGAATTAGCTCCTGATTACTATGACAGAGATATTTAAATCTTTTAGTTCTTTATAGTTTGTGGTGTATGTGTTTGTGTTAATAAAGCATTTCTTTAACAGAGAAAATAAAAACAATTAAAAATTGGTGGGGATGTGGTGGTGTGCACCTGTAGTCCCAACTACTCGTGAGGCTGAAGCAGGAAAATCACTTGAAACCGGGAGGTTGCAGTCAGCAGAGATTGCACCACTGCACTCCAGCCTGGGTGAGAGAGCAAGACTCTGTCTCAAAAAAAAAAAAAAAAAAAAAAAAAAGTGAAAGGAAGAGATTTGTGGAGGGTCAGGGAATGGAGCGGACTGGGGAAGTACACACACAGGCCCACACAGACACATGCACCCACACAGGCACAGAAGGAAAGGGTTGAAATAGGGATAGAGTGCACAGCAGGACAGAATAGGATCCCCCATATATTCTAAAACAGCCTCTCCTTCTCCTTTATATCCCCTTTCTCCACTCCTTCTGCACACTAGAAACACAGTATGTTTATATTTTATGGTCAAACTATTTGGAATTTTGTTGTCTGGCCCTCAGTGCCTTGTTCTTATCCTTACCAGGATCATGGTTCCATTTCTCTTGCCCCTGGTCCTCTCTGATCTTCTCCATGGTTACTTAATGTAGTTGATTCTTTCCTCTGTAGTCTTCCCCTGACCCATTTTCAGCCTCATGGCCCCATCCCTCTCTCACTGTCTGTGGCAGTTTCATATTTTTTTAGATGAATTTGCTCATTAAACAATTTTTTTAAGTGCCATGCCTGATGTGCTTCCAGGTGCAGATGGGCAGCCACCCAACAAAGGTCCTGTGCCTTGTGAATATGGTGCTGCCTGAGAAGCTGCTGAACATTGAGGAGTATGAGGAGATCATGGAGGCCATGCAAGATGAGTGTAACAAGTACAAAATTATTACAGTGAATTTTATGCAGTTATAATTTAATACTGCATCTTTAATTCTGTTATCTCTTAACTGAGAATGGCACCATGTATGGTCTGTAAGTGTTTGTATGCATATGTTTTGATAAATGTTAACTTTTTATAATATATTTGTGTATATTTAATGATTTTAAATGATAAAATAAACTGGTATCTACATATATATTTTATACATTGATAAAATAACATTTTCTTAATTGTTTTATTTTTAGGTCACACAGTTCCCCTGTGAGTTTTTTTCACATTGTCACAAAACTGCAAAATGTTTTCAATATACTTATTGAAAAAATAATTCCTATATAAGTGGATCTGTCCATTTCAAATCCATGTTGTTCAAGGGTCAACTGCCATTAGAATATTCTACAGGGCAGCTCACTGTCCAAACAATCTTCTGTGCTCTACCTATTCATTCATCCCTCTCCCTAACCTCTGAAAAACACTGATCCTTTTACTGTCTCCGTTGACTATATGCCTATTCCTGAATGTCATATAGTTTGAACCATATGGCATGCAGCCTTCTCATATTGGCTTCTTTCACTTAGTAATACACATTTAAGATTCTATCACGTCTTTCTCTAGCCCGATAGCTCATTTCTTATTAGCTCTGTATAGTCTTCTATTGTCTGAATGTACCATAGTTTATTCATCCATTCACTTACCAAAGAACATGTTGGATGCTTCCAGGTTTTGGTACTTATGAATAAAGTTGCTGTAAACATTCATGTACTAGTTAATATGTAGACATAAATGTTTGACTTATTTGGATAAATATCATGGAGTGTTGTTGCTGGATCATATCATAAGGGTATGTTTTGTTTTATAAGGAACTGCTGCACTGTCTTCCAAGTGATCACACCATTTTGCATTTCCACCACTAATGAATGAGGGTTCCTGTTCTACGTCCTCGCCAGCATTTGATGTTGTTGGTGTTTTGAATTTTGGTCATTCTAATAAATGTGTAGTTGTATCTTATTGTTTTCATTTGCAATCCCTTTAGGCATATGATGTTGAGTATCTTTGCAAATGATTGTTTGACATCCTATATATTCTTTGGTGATGTTTCTGTTCCAATCTCTTGCCCACTTTTAATTAGGTTGTTTATTCATGTGTTTTATTTTTAATCTCTGAATGCCATTTAAAAGAGACTATAGAATCACACTAAATGTTGCATATCTTAATACAGCTTGAATATTACTTCAAAAAAGCTTCAGGTAAAATAAATAACATCCATACTTCCTCAATGCTATAAATTTATCAAATTAAGTTTTCACTAAGCAAAGAGTTATTCATTGAATGTTAAATAGGCATTTCCATATAATAACTCTTTCCATCCACTTTGTCTAATTCTTTCTCAGCAAGATATAAATTAATGTAAGGGTTTTTAAATGTAATTTAGCAATCATAGCAAAAACTTGAAAAATAATCGGGGTTCTAAATACAGAAATTGAAGTTACATAGGATTGAATTCTATCTCCAAAATCAGGCAAGAAACAGGAAGAAAGTAAACAGCAAGAGCAAAATCAGAATCCAGACTCATTTTATGCTTTACTTTCTAATGTACTAATAAAAAGAACTTCCAAATTTCTATATATGAAAGTTGAGAAGGTGACAAAATAGAAGATGGATTCAGAATCACTGTAATATATCAAGGTTTCTCAATCTCAGCACTATTGACATTTGAGACAGATAATTCTTTGTTGGATGGACTGTCCTGTGTATTGCAGGATGTTTAGCAGCATCCCTGGCCTCTACCCACTAGATGCTAGTAGCATTTCCTTTAGTTTTAACAACCAAAAATGTCTCCAGACACTGCCAAATGTCCCATTTTTGTGGTGGGGGTGGGAGAAAATTGCCACTTTACTATATTAGATAATTATTTCTTCTCCTAGAAAATAAAGGTCAAGAAGTTAAAGTTTAAAGAAAAGGTAACCAAAAATATATCCGATACTTTTCATCTTTTATTCTATATCAGGAAAACTGTATGAAATGTATAAGGAACAATCCATTAAATATAAATCTGTCATTTGATTCAAATAACTGGTCACAACATGTGTGCATGAGAAATGTGTGTTTTGTGGTTTTTCTATGATTGGTGTCTCAGAGGCACAGCTGAGAGGCATAAATCACAGGATGGTGTCAATCACTGGTTTGGCAGTACATAGGAACAAGACTGATCTAATACCCAGACAAAAAATGACACTTTTCAAAAATATATCAGTTACTTCCAGTTTTGTACATGTTTTAATTGATGCTAAAACTTTTGGTTTCATCTTCCTCAATTGTTATTACTATATTTTACTAGCATAGTTCCAAGGATGTTTCCTGGGAGAGATTATTGGCATAAATGGAGGAAAGCGAATGGGCTTTCAGGAAAAATAAATCTAGCTTTGAATTCAAAGTTTATACTAGGTCCTTGAGTCTCCTCTTTTCTCTCATCGGTTTCCTTTTCCCCATTTGAAAGAAAATAATACTAAAATCACGGGTGTATTAGTCAGGGTTCTCGAGAAACAGAAACAATAGAAGAATTGGTTTATGGATTATGGAAGCCAAGAAATTCTCCAATCAGTTAAGTCAGAAAGGGAAAGATAGCAACACTGGTGTAAGTTCTGGAGTCAGAAGGCCTAAGAACCAAGAGGTTCAATGTCCAAAGGCAGGAGAAGATGAATATTCTAGCTTGAAAAAAGGGACAATTTGCCCTTCCTCTGCTTTTTGTTCTTTTCAGGCCCTCAGTGGATTGGATGATGTCCAGCTGTTTAGGCAAGGGCATCTTCTTTACCCAGTCTACTAATTCAAATGCTAATCTCTTCCAGATATGCCCTCATAGATACACCCAGAAATAATGTTTAACTGGCTATCTGGGCCTCTCTTAGTCCAGCCAAATTGACACATCAATTAACAATCACAATGGACATAACCCAGGATTACTTTGAGGATTATATAGAGGATTATTAAATGTTCCTTCACTTAATAACATTTTACTGAGAACCTATTAGGTACTAAGCACTGTTCTGCTCTTGTGTGACTTACAAAATAGTATCATGGAGACAAAAGTAAATAAGTAAATAAATCAACAAACGAGTTTTAAATGAAGGATACAGAATAAGGCCAAGTTCCAGAGAGGGAGGCTTCCAGTTGAGACATGCTTTAGATATCATGGTTAGGAAGACCTACTACCCTGAGGCCACTGACTGGCTACCTGACCCCAGGTAAGCTCCTCTCTTTCCTGTGTTTCTATTTAAGTAACTATAAGATGAAATAAATTTACAGAATTGTTGTTAGCACACAATAAGGGGCAAGTAGCACACAATAAAGTATTGTCTATTATGATTACAGTATTAAATTTTATATAATTCTCAATGTAAAGTTTGGATATCATCACTCCCAACAACCTCTTTCGTGGATTTCATAAAGTTCAAGTCTGAAAAACTCCTCTCTGGATTAAATCAATAACTCTATCTTTATATTTAACAAGACTGATCTCTTTTTTTTTTTTGAGACACAGTCTTGCTCTGTCACCCAGGCTGGAATGCAAGTGGCGTGATCTCCACTCACTGCAACCTCTGCCTCCTGGGTTCAAGTAATTCTCCTGCCTCGGCCTCCTGAGTAGCTGGGATTAACAGGCGTCCACCACCACGCCTGGCTAATGTCGTGCATTTTTAGTAGAGACAGAGGTTTCACCATGTTGGTCAGGCTGGTCTGGAACTCTTGGCCTCAGGTGATCCGCCCACCTTAGCCTCCTAAACTGCTGGAATTACAGGCATGAGCCACCACACCCAGCCAACAAGACTCATTTCTGACAATGTGTTAGATGCCACGGTAACATTTATCACAAGTTATTTAACGTGTGACAGCCACCTTGAGGACAGTCCATAGGGTTTACAACTCATCTCTTGAATAGGTTTTTTTTTTTTTTTTTTTTTTTTTCTCATGTTGGTTGAATGAACAAAGAAGGAACCACTGACAAGAGAAATATCGTGCTATATTTTCTTTAAGATCCACCTCCATTCCCCTCTAATTTTCTCTTTTTCTCTCAGTTCTCTTCCTCCTTTGCTAGATCTTGCAGATGAAATAGACTCTATTCCAAATGAGACAAAATAATTATAATATCTAATCTTTCCAAAAAAGGCTTCAGTAACAAAACACACATATTTACTAAAGTTTCCAAGTACTTCCAACTAAGGTCTAGTGTGATCATTAAAGGAAAAACATCAAAAAGTGTAAAAAATATTAGATAAATACAAATTAGGAGTAGAAGGCTTAAAATTTTAATCCCATTTTTATCAAGAGTAATCCACTAGGTAAGGCATTCTATATATCTGTATATAAGATGAGGATAAATAATTGTAAGATGAACTAAATCTATAGAATTGTTATTAGAATTGTCTCATATTATAGACACCCAAGGACTTGCAGGACAGTTGACCCGATTTTACACAGTGCAACAGCACAGTTGCATTCTGGCCATTTTGACCGTATGACTCTCAAATGATCCCTTCTTCATCTTTACAAACTTGTGACAGGATAATAAGCTTGAATACCTACTGTAGTTAGATACAGGCTATATATACTCTTTTCTTGTACCAGTAACTGACCAAAGGCATAACCTAAACATCCTATTTATACTCTAGAAGAGGGATGTCCAATCTTTTGGCTTCCCTTGGCCACATTGGAAGAAGGATTGTCTTGGGCCACACATAAAATACACTAACACTAACCATAGCTGATGAGAAAAAAAAAAAAAATTCAACAAAATCTCATAATGTTTTAAGTTTAGGAGTTTGCATTGGGCTGCATTCAAAGCAGTCCTGGGCCGCACGTGGCCCGTGGGCCACGGGTTGGACAAACTTGCTCTAGAACAACCAGTTGTTCTCATCAGGATGACTATCTAGCTGCCCCCAGAGTTGCCCTAAATGTAGCTGACTTGCAGTGTCAACAAATTTCAGTATAGTTAGATACACGGGTACAGTGCCCGCCTATTATTAAACCATTGTTCATGACACCGCCTCCTCTAATTCTGCCTGTTAGAAGTTGTATATTTGAAGGGTGTGCATCAATCATGTTAGAAGTTGTATATTTGAAGGGTGTGCATCAATCACTGCAATGTAAAAAAAAAATCAAAATGCTTTTGTAAGAAGAAAATTTTTTAAAGCCGTAACTAGTTAGTACACAATAAAGTGTGAGCTGAGTGTAGTATTACATTTTACTTAATTCTCAACATAAAGTTTGAGTAGTATTACTCTCAACAACTCTTTTGTAGGGGGCTCACGTGTGTAATCCAAGCACTTTGGCAGTCCAAGGTAGGTGGATCACTTGAGGTCAGGAGTTCAAGACCAGCCTGTTCAACATGACAAAATCCCGTCTTTACTAAAAATACAAAAATTAGCTGGGTGTAGTGGCATGCACCTGTAATTCCAGCTACTCGGGAGGCTGAGGCACAAGAATCGCTTGAAACCAGGAGACAGAGGTTACATTGAGCTGAGATCATGCCACTGCACTCCAGCTTGGGTAATAGAGCGAGACCCTGTCTAAAAAAGAAAAAAAAAATAGTAACAACTCTTCTGTAGGTTTTATTAATTTCATTTAATTAATTAATTCACTTTTAATTCCTAGAGCATTCTAAGAAAATCCTAATTTTAATAATAATTATGTATTGGACACATGTAACTTACCATGTACCAGGCAACCTTCTAAGTGCCTTACATTAATTAACCATCATGTGGAAACTATTGTTATCTTCATTGTATAACCAAGCAAACAGGCACAGAATCGTAAATAACTGGATCAGGTTCACATGCCTAGAAAGCAGTGAAAGGGAGACAGATTAACACCTAAGTAATTTGGGTCCTGAGTCAATGAATTTAGCCCCTATAATATTCTGCCTTAAAAAAGCAAATTACTTCAATATCAACTTCAAGTCTTAGTGTTATACAAATCACAGGACTTTTACAACTGGTAGTAATATTGATATTTTGGTCTGAAAAAACTCCAAAGAAAACAGATATCAATTTATTACTTTCATGGACAATAAAGCAAATATTTAAAAATAAATGCCCCTAATCCCTCAAAGAGACCTTCACATGTGGCTTCAGTTTTACTTTTTGTTTTTGTTTTAACATGGCGTAAGTGTAAACAAATTACGCAGTATCGTAAATTAATTGCCTTGGGATAGTTTGGCCAACTTTATTAGGAGCATCAAGTCACTATTTCAGTGTTTTTGTTATCTGCTAGTACATAGGATTGCTGGGTTAGAGAGGAAAAGAAAGAAGATGTGAAGTCGAGAGGAATACAACAGAAGTGAAATGTGACATTTACCAGCAAAGTACAAAACCAGACACTTAAGACATAAAAAGGAGAAAAACCTATTCACGGCAAAAAGTATTATTAGGGAAGAAATATAAAGAGCTCACTGAAATAATAGAAACTGAGAAATTTTTTTAAGATATTCAGAAAATACTGAGATTTTTTTTGTTGTTGCAGAATTTGCTCTGTTTCGTCACATATGTCTTCAAGGCCCTATAGATCAACATAAAGTCTAAGCAGTGTCTGGTTTCCTCTGCAGCTGACCTCCACCCAGTCATTACCTTTTATGAACCTTTAGGATGTGAAGTGGGATTGGAATGACAGTGCATCATTTCAACAAATCCTTTGCAATATTTCTGGGAAGAGCAGATACATTGGCTTACTTCATTCAAATGATATATTTTTTGCATAAGTAGTTTAGAAAAAGGAATATAAACTGGTCCATTTGAAAAAATATTTCTGCATAAAACAGCAAATTTTTATGTTATATAAATATCACTGAAAGGAAAGATTTCTGCTGAAAATGGAGCAATCCCAATGACTTTGGATGAAAGCACATTTTACCTTTGAGAAAGTTACTATGAAGTTAACTATTGGGAATCTCACTGTTATTTGAGATGTTAGTCTCCAAACGGTTTGAAGAAATTGCAAGGTTGAAGGAAACTACAGTGAAAATTCCAATTCAGTTTGAAGGAAAAAAAAATGAAGCATAGAGGGAAGAATATAGCAAATATTTCAAAAGAAGAACATTTTCTTCCAAGCTTGGTAGCCAAAGCTAACTTTGCTCCAAAGACCTCTGAGACATGTGACCTGTGGCCTGTGAAAGATTTATATTACTTATACTTTTTCAGGTTGTTTGAAAAAGTTTCAGTGCAATGTCAATCGTGGTCAGTATATAAATATCTGAGTTTTCTTTTTATAAATAAATCCCAAACTAATTTTGAGAGTACCAATCCCTACTCCTTTCTTCTATTTTTTCATTGTTATGTATTGTCTTATATGTGAAAAATAAAAAGTTAGAAATCAGACAAATATTCTGCACCACAGATATAATTAAAATTAACTAATTCAATTATTGCCCAATGCATTTGTCCATACATAATTGAGATCACACACCATGAAAACTGAAAAAGTGTTTTCCAACATCATCTAATGACTGAATAATATCTCATGCTATTTTAATAGGAAATATTTGGTTATTTTCAATTTTTGACTGTAACATATAATACTATGGTGAACATATTTTCACATGTATTATTTCCAACATTGTGATTTATTTTATTCAAATAGATGTATAGAGGGGAGAAAATGCTTAATGTTCACTCAATGAGTTCATTTATCTTAAAATCCTGTATTGATGAGTTAGTGTGTATCTTCAAGTAATTTTTAAAGAGGGTATAGTTTTTACATTTTTTTGAACCTATGGGAAAATGATATTTCTCTCTTGTCTTCACTCATAGATGACTCTGTAGAGATTACTTCATAGTTTCCTGATATTTAGTGTCAGGGTGGTGAAGTTTGACGTCAGCCTGAGTTTTATACCAAGATGCTTGTAAAAGCCTTTTGTAAAATATAAAATAAAATAAACTTTGTAAATCCAAAATGTTACAGGATGAGATAAAGTCTATTTTCATTGATTTTTTCCTTTTTTTGGAATTTAACTGATCCTTTTGATTTGTATTTCTAGGTCTTTTTACCCTTACAAAAATTCCACCTCAAATATCTTTCTTCATCCTCTGTCTCAATTGTGACTTATTCAGAAGCATATGTAATTCTTAGGCTGGATCTCCATTATCTGACCTCTGCATCAGCGTGTCCCTTTATACTTCACCTTTTTGACTAATAGTAATAGTTTCAAGGGGTCCTCCACATCAGTGATTCAAATTTTTTAACACTATCAATTCTGTTGTTTCCTCTAATAAATGGGTTCATTCATATAATTAATTATATTCTTGATTTTTAGTTTTTTAGAACTCTTCTTTATGTCACAAATCTACAGTGGATATCTGCATAGGTTCCTGAATCCAACTTTACTACTTCCTAGCTATGTAACCATAAGAAAAGTTTTTCTATATAATAAAGTTTTCTCTAAACCTTCTTTGAAGAGGATAACAATAGTACCTTCCTAAAATGTTTGTTGTGAGGATTAAGTGAAATAATCTCTGAAAATGCTTTATATAGTGCCTGGCAGTTAATAAACAGCAAATATTACTTCTGATTATTGTAGTCATCATTGTTGTTAGGTCATCGTATCTGCACGTCAGTGCACTCTCTCTGTAAGGTTTTCTCCTCCCATTTCTGCTCGAGTTTATAATACAATACAGCGATTCTATACTGTTTCCATTTTTATTGTTTCAAGTCTCTTTTGGTTGCAAAGTCCAAGAAGATAGGTTTGTAGCATTTAAGCCTGAAGTCTCTATACCTCTTCATCTCAGTTTGCCAGGCTTTGAGTAAAATGGAAGGTCACTTGATTTATTCTACATCTCAGGAATTCATTCTGGATGAAAAATATTCTGTGGCCACCACCACAATTGTTATGTGAATACAAAGTTCCAAGTAAATTAAAATCACCAATTTTAATTGGTAATCCCAATTAAATAATAATATCAATTACAATTGGTAGAATACATTCTACCAAAATGTATTCAATAGAGTGACAAGGAATACATCTAATGTAAAAAAGTTTGTCCTGACACTTTTATTAAGAGTGGATAAAAGTATACAAAGTATGCTATTAATTTCATTCAATAATAAATTCAGCTAGTATTTATTAAGCACTTATCATTTGCCAACCTGTTAAAAGAGCTTCCTGACTTCATTAGTGTTTTAAGAGACATGGTTTTCTTGTTCTCAATAATTCCTGGAATGTAAACTTCCTGGGAGGATTTAAAGCATGTGACTGGCCACCACAATACTACTTGGGACACATGTTTTCCTAAACGTTGCTTCTCCTGATTCAACCAGTGATATGCACTACTTGTTAGAAAGAGAAGAATATCACCATTCAGTTGATTTGTTGATAGCACATCAAAGAAAAGCAATAACCAGAGATAACTTAAAAAAAAAAATCCTATACTTTTAAAGCTCAGAGAGTGTACGTCTTTACTTTCAAATGACAGAAATACACTTGCAAAATGATGATAAGAAGTAGAAACACACAAAGAAGAAAGATTATAGTCTGCCTTATGAATTTAAGAAGTTGACAAAGTGGTGACTACTTTAACAATAATAACAACTAGAATGAACCAGAAGATAATACTTACCTTCAAGACCCTAAAATCATAAAATCTTTCTAAATTTAATGAATGTCTATGATCTAAAAATAGGTTAGGTCTGCATTAATTCTGGTTTAAACATCATGGGGAACAAGACAGAAAATTTCATAAGCACTCTATAAAATATTCTGAGGTCATCCAATATAGCATTATTTTTTGCTGAGTCCAGACTTAAATTTTTAAGTAACTGTTCTCTCAATGAGAGAAAGCCCTATAACCAAAGTATATGAAGAAAATCCATTACTAACAAAAGCAAAGAAAATTCTTCATGAGAAATCTGCTGAATTAGGCAATGTGCCAACAATTTAAAACACTTCACAAAGCAATCAAAGCAAATATTATATATTCATGGGATATTAGAACCAAAAGTGACTTTGTGAAAAACATTTAGTCTAGTCCTTTTATTTTGCAGGTGGAGTCCCTAAGGAGCA
Organism: Theropithecus gelada; assembly: GCF_003255815.1. Lineage (NCBI taxonomy): Eukaryota > Metazoa > Chordata > Mammalia > Primates > Cercopithecidae > Theropithecus > Theropithecus gelada. The sequence goes on along the minus strand of NC_037671.1, from coordinate 79,443,201 downwards.
ATTGTAACACAGTGCCTTGCTTAAGGTTCCTGTCATTTTGAGTGAACCAGGACACGTCACAAAGTTTCCAGGACTATGAAGTGTAGACTACACCTGAAGCCACAACACAATTATACACTTGCTATCTGAGGGCATACTTACCCTAATATCTAAATGGCTTGTGATTGAAGCCTTCGGCTAAATTATTATAACCAGTTCTTCAACAACTATACGTTGGTAAAGAAAAACCTTCAGAATAAACTGGAATTATATTGCTGGTCTAGAGTATCAGTATCTTCTGCAAATAAATACAAAATGCTTAACAACACAGGACACTCTAATAGGTTTCTCTAAATATATTTATGTGCATTATCTCCAATCCAGGCTTCTCTTCTGTAACTCATATTTAGAAATTCAAATCCCTTAACAACAACTGCATGTGAACACATCCTCCCCTCTTTCAGGTGGTAACTCAATTGACATCTCTCAGTAAGACCTTCTCTGACCGTCCTTTCAAAAATTGCAACATACTCCTAGAATCCTCACCCACCTTCTCAAATTTATTTTCCTCCAAATCACTGATCACCATCTAACACATTTTATATTTTACTTACTTCTTTTATATATTGCCTCTCTCCCCACCTATATTCCTGCACCTAGTACAGGTTCTATTGTGAACATGCAATAAATATGCTTTTGATAAATACCTGAGTAAATTAATTAATTAATTTCCAAGAGTCATATATTTACAAGTAAAGAGTGTTTGATTCTCCTGTTCTTCTAAAGATTCTTTGTGAATATTGGTTGATCTGATTATTTAAATGGAGTCATTTTTTTCTAGACTAATGTCATTATATAAAGCAATATTACTCTGTAGATTGAGCTATAGTACATGCCCATACTATGTAATTACATGATGATATTGAGCCCTTGAAGAAAAGAAAATAATTATGCTCTTGATAGAAAATACATAATGAGGCCGGGCGCGGTGGCTCAAGCCTGTAATCCCAGCACTTTGGGAGGCCGAGACGGGCGGATCACGAGGTCAGGAGATCGAGACCATCCTGGCTAACACGGTGAAACCCCATCTCTACTAAAAATACAAGAAAATTAGCCGGGCGAGGTGGTGGGCGCCTGTAGTCCCAGCTACTCAGGAGGCTGAGGCAGGAGAATGGCATGAACCCGGGGGGGCGGAGCTTGCAGTGAGCCGAGATCGCGCCACTGCACTCCAGCCTGGGGCACAGAGCAAGACTCCGTCTCAAAAAAAAAAAAAAAAAGAAAAGAAAATACATAATGAAAATGACAATTTTTCTAGTTATTTTCCTATTTGATTTCAGTCTAGAGTTAATCTGTCTTCAAACTAAGATGCTATTGCCCAGCTTAGGACTTTACTCTTTATTTATATACTAAACCTAGAATTATCTTCAAAGTATCAAAATATCTTTGAAGAGGTGGGACGTGAAGAAGTACTTATGTTCTGTGACAGCACACAGGGTTTTCTTCATGTTTTGCCCACTAAAATCCACAGTGAAATAACAGGAGGAAAAAAGCCACTTTCTAAAAATAACATAATTCAATCCAAATGTCCATTCATTTTCTTTATTCATGTTAGAATTTATTTCAAAGCACACTTTGAGGTATTTTAGATTCACAGGAACTTCAATATGTTGGGACATAGAAAATTAAAATTAACTTTTCTCATAGTACTCCGCTCCTCACTTCAAGGTTTATCTTTTTTTATTCTGAAAAAAAAGTTTGTGACAAGACTTCTCCGAGTAATAAAAAGAGCCAAGAGGGCACTAACTATAGATGAAAACTTTTTCCTCTACCAGAACTTACTACTTCTGTAGCTTTATTATAAAAAAGTGTTTTTTCTTTTATTTGAAGGAAAAATATCAATATTCCATTTCATGAAATCTGATTTGAAATTGAGAAGTTCTAAGACATATAGTTTCAAAAACTATGGAAAGCTTCAGTGGGTGCATAGCTGAGATGCTGAAATCGTGTGGAGAGTATTGAGCAAGGTGTGAATGAAGGGCAATTAGAGTAAGTTGCATGTGAATATGTATGATGTATATATGCAGATATTTGGATGGGTGTGTGTTGTGTATTTGTGTATGTTTCTGCACTATAAAGAAAACCATCCTGCCAGGCACAGTGGCTCACGCCTTTAATCCCAGTACTTTGGGAGGCCGAGGCAAGCGGATCACCTGAGGTCAGGAGTTCCAGACCAGCTTGACCTACGTGGTGAAACTCAGTCTCTACTAAAAATACAAAAATTCGCCAGACATGGTGGTGAACGCCTGTAATTCCAGCTACTCAGGAGGCTGAGGCAGGAGAAGAATCACTTGAACCCGGGAGGCAGAGGTTGCAGTGAGCCGAGATTACGCCACTGCACTCCAGCCTGGGCAACAGAGCGAGACGCCATGTCAAAAAAATAAAAATAAAAATAAAAAGGAAAGGAAAGGAAAAGAAAAGGAAAGAAAAAGGTCCAAGACCATCACGGAGATGAGGTGTTTGAAAATCAGATTTTAAAAACATAGTAACATTTATTGAGCACTTTTTCTGGACAGACAAGACAAAGTACTTTATATATAATATATTGTTTCATTTAATCTTCATATTAGCTCTTTTGAATGGGTTGGTATTAATCATTTTACAAACGAGGTTTGTATTAGTTTCCATGGGCTGCTATAATGAAGTACCACAAACTTGCCTTAAAATAACAGAAATTTGTTTTCCTGGTTCTGGAGGTCACAAATCTGAAATCAAAGTATCGGCAGCTTCAGGTCTCTCTGAAGGTTCTTGGGGAGGATCTCTGCTAGCTTCTGGTGGTTGCCAGCAAGGCTTGGCATTCCTTGGCTTGTAGAAGAATACAATCTCTGCCTCCATTTTTACTCAGTATTCTCTTCACATGTTTGTCTTCACAACTTCTTCTCTGCGTGTGTTTCTCTTGTCTTCTCATAAAGATAACAATCAGTTTGTATTTATGGCCCACTCTACTTCAGTAGGACCTCATTTTAAGTTAATTAATTACATCTGCAAACACCTTATTTCCAAATAAGATTATATCCTGAGGTTCCAGGAAGCACATGAATGTTGTGGGAGTGGTGGAAGTTTGTCAATCCAATACAAGGTTACCGAGACTCAGAAAGACCTCAGGTAACAGAATTATCAATTTAACAAAATCATATAAGTATGTTTTATATGTTTCAAGAAACAAAATCTGAGATTTAATATATGGATTAGAAAAAAGAGATTAAAAACAAGCCTTGAAAAATAAAAACATAAAACTTTTTAATTTTATTTATTTATTTATTTATTATTTATTTGAGATGAAGTCTTGCTCTGTTGCCCTGGCTGGAGTGCAGTAGCGTGATCTTGGCTCACTGCAACCTCCACCTCCCTGGTTAGAGTGATTCTCCTGCTTCAGCCTCCTGAGCAGCTAGGACTACAGGTGTGCACCACCACGCCCATCTAATTTTTGTATTTTTAGTAGAGACGGGTTTCACCATATTGGCCAGGTTGGTCTCGAACTCCTGACCTCATGATCTACCCGCCTCAGACTCCCAAAGTGCTAGGATTACAGCCATGACCCACCACACCCAGCCTTATGTTTTTTATTTCAATAGGTTTTTAGAAAACAGGTGGTGTTTGGTTACATAAATAAGTTCTTTAGTGGTGGTGATTTCTGAGATTTCAGTGCACCCATCACCTGAACAGTGTACACCAAACCCAGTGTGTAGTCTTTTATCCCTCATCTTCATCCTATCCTTTCCCTGAAGTCCCCAAAGTCCATTGTATAATTCTTATGCCTTTCTGTCCTCATAAGTTAGTCCCCACTTATGAGTGAGAACATACGACGAAAAACATAAAACTTTAAAAATAACAACTATAACAACATGTAAAATACTCAATGCACAACACATTTGCTATAGCTGAAAATAAAATTAATCAATTATCTTAAATTTTCCATAATGTAGCACATCTAAATATACAAATAGAAAATATGATAAAGAGCTAATAGATATGGAAAATAAAGTAGGAAAGTTCAATATCCACTTAAATATTTGTAGAGAAAAAGAGACAGAAAATTAAACACAAGAAACATTTAAAGGGATCATGGGGAAAATAATTACAAAACTAATAATTAATTAATAGTTATAGAAAAGGTAATGGATATCAAGTAAGATAAATGAAATGAAAAACACATCCAAGCATGCCATAAAAAAATCTTACAAGCAGCCAGAGAAGAAATACAGATCATCTTCAAATGAACAACAATTATGACAACTGATTCCTCAACAGCAACCATGGAAGTTAGAAGAAAATAAAATAACTTCATTATGTTAATAAAAAATTAATGTCAAACTAGAGTCATTAGTGTTTATGTGTTACATCTGTTTTAAATTCTTTCATCTTCAGCCTTTTTGTGTATTCATATTTAAGGCATATCTTTTTAAAAACAGCCAATAATTGAATTCTGTTTTATTCTACAGCATATTACTCATTTATTAGAATATTTAGTCCACTTACTATGTAATGTAAACACTGACATATTTTATTTTAAATCTATCATATTACTATTTATTTGTATTTATTCCTCTTGTTTTGTCTTCCTCTTTTACTTCTTTCTTGCCTTCTTTGAGTTAAAAAAAAAAAAATTTCCACTTTCTTTCCTCTATTGTTTTTAGTGGCACATTTATTTACTATTCTTTCAATGAATACTCTAAAGTATATGATTTTCATAGCCCCAAACTGTGAGACTAACAAAAGCTTTGCTCAACTTCTCAGTTTTGCAGATCTAAGGTTCGTCAAATGCTTTGAGAAGAACAGTAGTGAGTAATGTTTGGCTCACCTCAATTCAATTCCCTTCTCTTCGGGATCTTGACCACTCACATTTTGGCTGCTTCAGTACCCCTTTAATGGCTTCAAACACATGTTTTATATTTTACCCAGCTTTTTTAGTTGCTCTTGGAGGGAAGATTGGGTTTATACAATCCAATCCATAATTCCTAGAAATAGAGACTTCAATATAGAATTTGATACCTAACAAGAATATACTTTTAAAACAATAATAAGATTAAGAGTGTTATAAACAAACAAGCAAAGCCTAAGAGCATTTAATCTAAGAGAACTTCATTAAAGAAAATTCTAAAGAATGTGTTATAGACAGAAAAAAGGTGCTATTTCTTCCAAACTCATAGAAATTCAAAGAATATAAATGAAAGAAAACTTCTGATTTATCTAGTTTTTAAGGGCAGTAAAGGATTTTAGAAACTAAGAAAAAGAGAAATACACAAAAAGAAAAACTAAGATGATAGAAATAAATCCAAATTTATCTAAACCACAGTAAATATAAATAAATTTAACACCATTTAGACACAGTTGACAGATTTTTAAAATATATCTATATGCTGAAGATATACACCTAAAAGATACAGAGTGGATGAAAGTTAAAGCACAGAAAAAGATATATTTCAATACTAGCCAAAATAAAGTGGGAATAACTATATTTCAATCAAACAAAATAAACTCTAAGGCAAAGATATTATTGGATATATAAAGTCACTATACAATGAGAGAAGACTAGATTTACCAGGAAAATAAAATCATTCTAAACTTATATCCACCTAAAATATAAAAAAATAGAAACTGAAAATATTTGTAAGCAACAGAAATACAAGAAGAAATTTGCAAAATTTACTATCAGAGTGGAATATTTTAGCATTTTTTTAGTAACTTCTAGATTTAACAGATAAAATGTCACTGAGGACATAAAACACTTGAACAACACTATTAATCAGGCTATTTTAGGTTACAGTGTAGAAACAGTGCAGAAACAAGTAAATCCTGAAGCCTCAGTGACTTACAACAGAAGTTTGTTTCTCCTCATATTAGTCATCAAGAATTAAGAAATTGTGATTTCATCCATTTTATGGCACTGTCATCTTCTAGGGCCCATTGGAATTCTATTGAGCCTACTAGGTCCTCTACATTAAACTGGCCAAAAGGAGATGAGAAAGAAGGAAGAACTTTCATGACATTGTATAACTTAATTGAAGGAAGACTTAGAACTGCAGTCCTCCTTTGTAACCAAGAAAAAGAAGCAGGATTGTTGAACATTTAACCAGTCTTTGCTACAAACACAATTGATAAGTTTGATGTAATGGAAAAACACAGAACATTTCATCAAGGTAGAGAACATGCTTTCTTTTAAGGACACATAAAGCATTTAGGAGAGGTGATCTCATACTTGAACACAAAACAAGTCTCAAAAATTCCAAAACACAGTATCGTATAGATTATACATTAAGAACTCAATTTAAATAAATTAGAATTAATAACAAAAACACAACTAAAACACTCCAAGCTTTTGAAACTAAGAATGTAAATAACCCGTAAGTTAAAATAACTCTTATGGAAATAAAAATATTTAGAATGAAACAGCAACTAAATATTAGTACAATACATACAATAATGTTTCTAGAAATAAATTTGTAGCCTTAAATACTTATAGCAAAAAAAAGAAGAGTTTTGAAAATGAACCACCTAAGCATTAAGCATTATATATTAGAAAAAGGACAGAAATTAGTAAAAAGTGAAGGAAAGCATAAAGTATATAAATTAATACATTAATAAATATATGTACCATGTAAAGATTCAACAAAGCCAAAAGTTAGTACTTCAAAAAGACTAATAAGACCAGTAAGTTTCTAACATGGCTGATGAAGAAAGGAAAGACACAAAAAAGGTATAGCCTGTTTGTGCTAACCAGAGAGCAATTCATACCAACTTATCCTGGATTCCTGTCATAACACAAAGGGAAACTTTCACAATATGTGAAGCCCTCGATGTTCTGTAGATGAAGGAGGAGAATGTTCTCAAATTCCTTACATCAGGAACTTACTTAGATGGTATCAGCCTTGACTTGCAAATGGAATAGTACCTCTGTAAGAGGAAAAGTGATGGCATTTAAATTATAACTCTGAAGAGGACCTGGGAGGAGTTTTGCTGGTGGCTCATGCCATTGAAAACCCAGGTGATGTCAATGTCAAACAATCCAAGAATATCAGCCAGCAGCTGTGCTGAAGTGGGCTGCTGCCACTGGAGCCACTCCAATTGCTGGATGCTTCACTTCTGGAACCTTCACCAACCAGATCCAGGCAGCTTTCCTGGAGATAAGTCTTCTGGTTAATGAGATAATTTTTCAATCAATTATGCTAATTTGATATGCAGTTAGGAGAAATAAAATTTAATCTCTGCTTCATACCATAAACAAAAATAAATTCCAGGCAGATTAAAGATTTAAGTATGAAAGGCAATATTCTAATCGACAACATTTAGAAAACATGTCTCCGGTAGCTTAATGGGGATGGCATTGAATCTATAAATTACCTCGAGCAGTATGGCCATTTTCACAATATTGATTCTTCCTATCCATGAGCATGGTATGTTCTTCCATTTGTTTGTGTCCTCTTTTATTTCACTGAGCAGTGATTTGTAGTTCTCCTTGAAGAGGTTCTTTACATCTCTTGTAAGTTGGATTCCTAGGTATTTTATTCTCTTTGAAGCTATTGTGAATGGAAGTTCATTCCTGATTTGGCTCTCTGTTTGTCTGTTACTGATGTATAAGAATGCTTGTGATTTTTGCACATTGATTTTGTATCCTGAGACTTTGCTGAAGTTGCTTATCAGCTTAAGGAGATTTTGGGCTGAGACAATGGGGTTTTCTAAATATACAATCATGTCATCTGCAAACAGGGACGATTTGACTTCTTCTTTTCCTATCTGAATACCCTTGATTTCTTTCTCTTGCCTGATTGCCCTACCCAGAACTTCCAACACTATGTTGAATAGGAGTGGTGAGAGAGGGCATCCCTGTCTTGTGCCAGTTTTCAAAGGGAATGCTTCCAGTTTTTGCCCATTCAATATGATATTGGCTGTGGGTTTGTCATAAATAGCTCTTATTATTTTGAGATACGTTCCATCAATACCGAATTTATTGAGAGTTTTCAGCATGAAAGGTTGTTGAATTTTGTCGAAGGCCTTTTCTGCATCTATTGAGATAAACAATGACTTTCTTCACAGAATTGGAAAAACCTGCATTAAAGTTCATATGGAACCAAAAAAGAGCCTGCATTGCCAAGATAATCCTAAGCCAAAAGAACAAAGCTGGAGGCATCATACTACCTGACTTCAAACTATACTACAAGGCTACAGTAACCAAAACAGCATGGTACTGGTACCAAAACAGAGATATAGACCAACGGAACAGAACTGAGCCCTCAGAAATAATACCACAAATCTATAGCCATCTGGCATTTGACAAACCTGACAAAAACAAGAAATGGGGAAAGGATTCCCTATTTAATAAATAGTGCTGGGAAAATTGGCTAGCCATAAGTAGAAAGCTGAAACTGGATCCTTTCCTTACTCCTTATACGAAAATTAATTCAAGATGGATTAGAGACTTAAATGTTAGACTTAAAACCATAAAAACCCTAGAAGAAAACCTAGGTAATACCATTCAGGACATAGGCAGGACAAGGACTTCATGTCTTAAACACCAAAAGCAATGGCAACAAAAGCTAAAATTGACAAATGGGATCTAATTAAACTAAAGAGCTCCTGCACAGCAAAAGAAACTACCATCAGAGTGAACAGACAACCTACAGAATGGGAGAAAATTTTTGCAATCTACTCATCTGACAAAGGGCTAATATCCAGAACCTATAAAGAACCCAATCAAATTTACAAGAAAAAAACAAACAACCCCATCAAAAAGTGGGCAAAGGATATGAACAGACACTTCTCAAAAGAAGACATTCATACAGCTAACAGACACATGAAAAAATGCTCATCATCACTGGCCATCAGAGAAATGCAAATCAAAACCACAATGAGATACCATCTCACTCCAATTAGAATGGCAATCATTAAAAAATCAGGAAACAACAGGTGCTGGAAAGGATGTGGAGAAATAGGAACACTTTTACACTGTTGGTGGGATTGTAAACTAGTTCAACCATTGTGGAAAACAGTGTGGCGATTCATCAAGGATCTAGAACTAGAAATGCCATTTGACCCAGCCATCCCATTACTGAGGATATACCCAAAGGATTATAAGTCATGCTGCTATAAAGACACATGCTCACGTATGTCTATTGCGGCACTATTCACAATAGCAAAGACTTGGAATCAACCCAAATGTCCATCAGTGACAGACTGGATTAAGAAAATGTGGCACATATACACCATGGAATACTATGCAGCCATAAAAAAAGATGAGTTTGTGTCCTTTGTAGGGACATGGATGCAGCTGGAAACTATCATTCTCAGCAAACTATCGCAAGAACAGAAAACCAAATACTGTATGTTCTCACTCATAGGTGGGAATTGAACAATGAGATCACTTGGACACTGGAAGGGAAGCATCACACACTGGGTCCTATTGTGGGGAGGGGGCAGGGGAGGGATAGCATTAGGAGATATACCTAATGTAAATGACAACTTAATGGGTGCAGCACACCAACATGGCACATGTATACATATGTAACAAACCTGCACGTTGTGCACACGTACCCTAGAACTTAAAGTATTATTTAAAAAAAAAAAGTCTCCACCTCTATAGTAATGAAACCATATAAAATTTAAAAATACTTTCTCAAGACTGTAAGTGTATGTTTTAAAATTATAAAGCAAAGCTTAAAGATAACATACAGAAAATTTCAGATAGTGGTAATCACTGGGGTCTAGAGAGAAGAAGGCAGTGGGGGAGGACTAGAAACTGGTTTTTAAGTTACCAGTAATGTTCTATTTCTGAAGCTAGCTGGTTGGGTCTATAGGTTTCATAAGCAGGATCATTATTTGTATAGGATTTAATGGGATTATTGTTTCATACTATATACATATATATATATATATATTTAGAAATATACCTATCTAATTATCTCCAACAAATTCTAATGTTTTAAAATAATTAAAAAAAAAAAAAAACTTTGTTGGCCGGGTGTGGTGGCTCACGCCTGTAATCCCAGCACTTTTGGAGGCCAAGGTAGGTGGATCATGAGGCCAGGAGTTGAAGACCAACTTGACCAACATGGTGAAATCCCCTCTCTACTAAAGATACAAAAAATTAGTCAGGCGTGGTGGTATGCCTGTAATCCCAGCTACTCAGGAGGCTGAGGCAGGAGTATTACTTGAACCCAGGAGGCAGAGATTGCAGTGAGCCAAGATCACGCCACTGCACTCCAGCCTGGGGGACAGAGAAAGACTGTGTCTCCAAAAATAATAATAATAATAATAAATAAACTTTCTTAATGCATACAGATAAAAATATACATAAAATGCCAAACCAGTGAACTTCAAGACACTAATGATGACTAACTGGAGAGTACAATGAGATTTAGAATAATGTGTGAATTAGCCATATATATTTATTGTCATAAATTGCAAGCATTCTTTACAACAATAATGTATTCAGAGTAAAAATGTATAATATAAGCACATAATGGAAACTTCATAGATACTAAAATTATGCTGTAGAAGATTATTTAATTATATGAAAGAATATTCAAGATATATTTTAAAATATGATAAAACAGGTTATAAAACTATTACAGTGTGATGACATTTATATTTCTTTTTAATAGGAAAAAATAAAGCATAATAAACTTCCAAAATTCAACAATATGGTGGTAGTTTTCTGTGGAGGCCAACGTTAAAAAGGGGAAAGTTACCCATACATTGCTGAATTTGTATATCCTTGACTCCTATTAATCTCAAGTAAACAAACTCATGCCGATCCTCAAATGAGACACTGGACAAAGCTGAGCAGGGTTTTTCAATTACATCTGGCAGATTTCCAAAAGTCTAACTGGGAAATAAGAAAGAAATAACATACAAACCACCCCTCTTGCCTGAGCCATGGGAAAACATTTACTCTCTGAATCTATTTTCTCTGAAGTTTGAGTTCTTAGAGAGAAAGCTGTAGGTCTGATACTTCGGTTAAATATCAACCAACATTTGTGCTCCCCCTATCTATGTATCTATTGCACAGATAGATCTCCTAGATACATAGATGCTATCTAAAAAAATAGATAACATCACATTGACCTCAAGGAGGTGACAGTCTTGTTAGGCAGGCAATGTAGATGCAAATTTAATATTGCACAAGGGCTACCTTTAAATTAGGAAAATTGTGGGTCACTGTATTCTCATTGTTTAAATTACCTAGATAGTAAATTAGACATGTGAAATAAACAGAAGTGAAGGCAAGTTGAAAATGTAGCAAAAATACTGTCAGCTGCTGAGCAAAGTATCACATTTTAGATTCTGAGGAGAATCTCAGAACTTTCTGATAATGGAGACTAATTTACTCCCTAAATGATGTGTCCAGTAAGAGGTAGATTTTTTTACCTTATTCAGTTCTCTGCAATAGGCTTCCAGAGTTTTTCATCAAACTTATGAACCAAAAGTATAAGTCCCTGAGTATTTGGTATAGAGTGTGTGGAAATTTTGTTCTGAAAAACGGCCTAAAATGATTCACCCACAATGGCACCTTAGATTCTCCTGGGTGTTAATCTTCTCTCAGATTTCTTTCAACCTACGCCACTGGCTTCAGTTTGCCACAACTCTGAGGAACTTCTTTGGATCACCTGAGCTTAGAATCACATAATTAGATAAGAATAGCATATGAGGGGCCTTCAGCTATGGTATTTTCTCTATTGAGGACAACTTTCTTTAGCATCTCTACCTTTCCAATCCTGTCTTTCCTTCAGGTCCAAAGCAAATTCTGCCTCCTTCATGAGGCCCTTACTAATCCCTTCTACATGCACAGAGCTATTGTATCCCATGAACACCCACTACACATTTTGTGCTCTTCACTCACAGCATATTAATATCAGGTATTATATTCAGCACTTGCAAAGATTTGTGCCATGTACCATTGTCTCTCCAGAGCTGACCTCAGGAGACAAAACATGCTCAGAAAATGTTTGTTGAATGAGTAGACAAACCATATACATGTCTTAGCACTATAGAGAGCAAAATCCATGGCACAGTTATCTTTGTAGAGTTCATGGACTTGACCCAAGTGTTGAATAAATGAATTGAGTCTAATTATCCTCATTTTTATTCTGAAGAGACTACTTGGCTTACCCTGAAATGTCTGCATCAGATGCTACAATAATGATTGTGCTCAGTTCTAACACTCATAATTGCCATACATTTTTTATTCCCCTTACTCCCCCTAATTTCACTAACAATGCTTGCATAAGTAACCAGTTAGGCATCTTGCTACAAAAGGAAAAAATTAAGGCATCAAGTCCACTCGATGACAGGTTCACTGGGAACATACATTTGGATGAGGTAATGCTCATGTCAAGTACAGTTTCTCTGAGGGATCAAAAGCCTAACACCTTATTGGTAGAGAAAATTACATTTTAATGGGAAGAGAATATGTTACATAGAAAAATTGTGAAACAAATCTGACTCTAAAATGCCCTAACCTTTAAAATTTGAGCAAGATCCTTTTGAAACACAGCCAAAAGAAAAATTGTTTCTTGGTTCATTAGTTGGTAAGTCAATTCGAAGCACATAAATAAGCACATTTCTGAAGCTGACCCCAGATAGGAAATTGGAATTTCCATAGCTACATTGAGTTCATCAGGGAGATACAAAGGCTTTTAGAGATGTTTCTGGCAAAATATCACTTCTGGAGTCTAATTTTTTCACCAAAGATAGGTTTTCTATGAAGAAGCAATTTAATAATAATATGAAGGAATGGCGACTCCCTTGGAGCAGGTCCCTGAGAAGTAGATTTTGACAGTTGGAATGAAGTCTTGTTTTTTCCAACTTTATTGGGGTATGGTGGACAAATAAAAATGGTATATATTCAAAGCATACAATGTGATGTTTTGATATATGTCTATGCTGTGAAATGATTACCCTAATCAAGCTAATTAACATGTTAATCACCTAACATAGTTATATTGTGTGTGCGTGTGCGTGTGTGTGTATAGTGAGAATCTACTCTCTTAGAAAACTTCAAATGTATAATATATTTTTATTAGCTATAGGCAAGGTGACAGCATTTATTTACTTCTTATGGCAATTTCTAAAAATCCCAAACTCCCAAATCTGACATGCTCTTTCTCATAAAATTTCAAATGCCTACATCGTCTTATTTCTACAATCTTCTAAAAAGTTTTTGTTAATAATATATGTAAATAAGAGAAATAGAAGGTGTAACATAAATATATGTGTATGTATAATTAGGGAAATACAGGGTATACATATAATATACCTAAAGATGAGAAAAATACATGACTTCCTCCTAGAACTTCTCCCCTGCATTGTGACAGAAAGCAGAAATTACCTGGTAGGAACTTAAGACATTTTACAAGATGTCAGCACTGGACTGAAGGTCCAAGACATCAATTTAAGTACCTCTGAGATTCTTCTATCAAAAATAGATAATTATGACAAATTAATACATTTCATATCCTTTTAAAACTCTCCTTTGATGTTCTTTCTGGTTCTTTCCATTTTGCCGGCAGTTCCAACCACAGTGGCTTGTAATGTGAGGTCACGGTCATAGGAAGTAATGGAGACAGGAAGTACTTAACCTTCACAATATCCCAGTGAAAGCTTCTGTGTCCATCCAATGTGTCTGGGTATTTGCAAAGCTGTACTTGGTTTATTGTTTTCCTTATTTCCTCTCCTACTTCCCTAGCAGCAAACTTAGCACTTTCCACACAAATGCAGCAGCAAGCTGAAAAGCAAACAGATTTATTTATTTTATTCAAACTCTCGCTATATGTGCAATTTGTGCCAGAGAGTATCCTCATCACTGCTAACAGATTGCTAATATTTTTACATGATTGGCTCTGCCTATGGGTGGAAGGAGGGATGGAATCAGAGATAACTCTGAAGTTCTGATGTTTCAACCCAAGTTAATACAAGCATTCATGTCTCCATGAAGAGAAGTGACAAAAATCAGACAAGGAAAAGGTTTTGACAGAACAGTATTAGAAAATTTGGTTTTAGACTTGTGCTGTGGTTGAGTTGCCAGCACATTTTCCTGGTATACAACATTCGGACATTTTGACCAGTTGTACTATAGTTTGGAAAGCTGTGAGATTTGCGACAGAAAATGGTGTAAAAAGAGAAATAAATCAGATGTACAAGGTGGAAATGCGTCTGTATGGATTCATATGCCCCTTCTGAGTTTCTCAGGTTTACCTGTTTCAATTTTCAGCAGCTTCCTTCACTTCCACTACCAATGCAGCATATGTAGCTATGCAGGGCTATGCAGTTAGCCTTTTAAATCCAACTACCTTAAGCCCACAGTCTCTAACTCCTCTCATCTCTTCTAGATTTGGGGAAATGCCACCACAGGGAATGCATATGGCTTTCCAGGAGGCTGCTAAAGGAGCTGAATGACCCAAACTGGAATGCAAGGTAGTTAACACTCTCTAGTGCCATCTTGGCCAAAGAGAGGCAGGAAAAAACTTGGCAGATCAATTTCCTCTGTCTTACTTTCTCCAATCAGCCTGCATAAAGAAGTCCTGTATGACTGAGTGTAGGCACCTACCAAATAACAGTAAGTGCTCTTTGCCCTGCTTTGTGAAGAAGTCAACAGAGGGGTAATGCTTCACCTTTCTTGGCTGTACCACTTGCCTTTTCTCTCATTTTCACTCTCCTGGGATTTAATTCCCAATAAAGCACTAGCACTTCACTCTCACCTGAGGCTCTATCTTCACTATCCTAGAATACAAAAACTAAGATGTACTGCAAATGTGGAAGAGTAGTATAACGAATATTGTGGCCTTTCTTCTGAGATGAAATTTAACGGTTATGTTGGAAGAATAGTATGAAAGAAATGTGGGGAATAAGGGGCAAGCAGTCTCCTTTCAACTGTTCAGTGAATGGCCTCCATTGGTCAAGACTGAGGAGAGGAATTTTTATTGGAGATTAAGGTTTTCTTTTCAGATAGGGCAATAGAGCAATTATTTTTAGAAATTCTAAGGAAGTTACTAATTTAAAGTTTTATTTCACAAATATTAATGAATAGAGTTAAGTGAATCACTAAAGATTTAAAGATGAGGCCGGGCACAGTGGCTCACACCTGTAATCCCAGCACTTTGGGAGGCCGAGGCAGGTGGATCACGAGCTAAGGAGTTCAACACCAGCCTGACCAATATGGTGAAACCCCATCTCTACTAAAAATACAAAAAAATTAGCCAGGCATGGTGGCACGTGCCTGTGGTCCCAGCTACTCGGGAGACTGAGGCAGGAGAATCGCTTGAACCCAGGAGGCAGAGGTTGTAGTGAGCCAAGATCGTGCCACTGCACTCCAGCCTGGGTGACACAGTGAGACTCCATCTTAAAATAATAATAATAATAATGATAATGATAATAATAAAGATTTAAAAATGAGAGAGACTCAATGTACTTGTAATCTGTGTTTGATGCAGGCAGACTCAGTCTGGTAGAAATTGGGAGGGCACCTAACTAAGACTGAAGTGGTGATGGAAAACCAGAGACTGTGCATTGAAGGATATAGGAGTTATTCAGAGAAAGTAGGGAAGGTAGGAGGAGTGAGCCAAAGGGAATGCTGGACACAATATTTCAGACATAGGGAACAGCAGATGGACAAGGCCCAAAACTTACTAACTGCATGCCTTTGTGCACATCACTTTACGAGGCTGTGAAAATTAAATGAGACAATATGTGTTCAATGTTATGGCATATAATAGATGCTTAAGGGTGGTAGCTGTTTATCTTTTAAGCCTTGAACATAGCCAAACCACTTTCTTTATATTAGTTATGGATAGGAACTTTAAACAATCAACAAGGGCTAGGAAACCCCAGAAGCTTTCAAATTTTGGAAAAAAAAAAGTATATTGAAAATCAAAATATTAGAAGCTCAAAACCTCAGAGCATCTAATCCAAGGCATTTCTCTATCTTTTAAACTCCTCACTTCTTTGTTTTGAGGTAAATTTCACTCTTATATGTTGGTTTCCTCCATATCTGCCTTATAAGGACAACAGTTGATGTGTGAGCCTGTTTGAGGTCTACCAAGTCATGAGAATCAAACGTCCTTTTCATTGCCAAAGAAAAATATGTAGCTAAATCCTAACACAGCTTGAAGTCACATGGAGTATCCTTTAAATTCTGAGAAATTTTTCAATTTGGCTAGAAAAACTAGTACTCCTTCAAGATTCAATACTTTCCAAAGAGAAAAATCCAGCAAAGCAACTCTCTTTTCACTTTGCACATAAGAATTAGACAAAATGGCTGTTTAATAACAAACCACAATTCATACCAGATAATTCGAAATATGTTTGCACTTATTTAAAGTTTACAGATAAATCTAATTTAGGAAAGCATGCAATTTTTAGTTCCTCACTTACTCATCCTTCTTTTTTGTTTTAATCGTGGGTGGGTTTCATTCCAAGCACTCTGAACAGTCCTGTGCAATTCAGAAAGTTCAGCTCTGCTCCATGTTTGACAAGCTCCATTTATCATGCAATGGCAGAAGACTGGAGACCTGAGGACATGTTCATGGTGGCTTGATCCCAGTGCATCACAATCTGGAGAGGCCTCCGGCAGAATTATAGACAAATAATTTCAAGATTCATTTGGAAGAAGAAAATCTATGGAAATATCAAGCCCTATTGGCACTCTGTAACCACTGATAACCTTGATTTGATTCCCATGAATTCATAGTGCATCAGGTCCAACATTCTGGATTCCACTTGAATTCCCAAAAGCCATGAATGTGGAGTTAAGTATTTCCCTGGCCTCAGAGATTATGGGGGCCATAATGCCCTCAAGGACCATAAAAGGTCTCTCTCATACTCCCTTAGAAAGGCACGGAGAAGACTGCTGAAACACTGGCTATGTGCTTTCAGGGCCCAGTTCATGGCTACTATAACCTAAAATTAATTGTCTAGTGTCTCTCTATCATCCCCATGTCTGGATGTAAGCTGAAGGTACACTAGCTAAGAAAAGTTGCCCAGAAATCCTCATCTGAGGCTTAGTGACTCTGAAATAGTGCACGATATTTGAAGCACATTCTTCTTGGATTATAATTCCACAATTAATTAGTTAATTCTAAAACATATCTGTTGAGTGCCTACCACGTACCAAGTACCGAGAAAGACATTAGGGATATGATGTTGAAAAGATACAGCTCATGCCCTCAAATAACTCTTGAAGGAGAAAGATAAGTAAATAGGCATTGAAAATATTTTTTCATGAGTATCATGAAATGTAAATGCATCAGATCTCATAGAAGTAACAAGAAAGAACTCCTAACTTAGGCCTAGAATTGAAAAAAGACAATATGCGTTTAATGCTATAGTATATGCTTAAAGGTAATAGTTGTTTTTCTCTTATGCCTTGAAAATAGTCAAACCACTTTCTATTTTTTATGGATAGGAACATGAAATAAACAGAAAGGGCTAGGAAAACCCAGTACCTTTACAAATTTGGAAAAAAAAGTACATTGGTAATCAAAATATAAGAAGTTCAAAATCTCCAAGCATTTGATTAAAGGCGGTTCTTCTCTGTCTTTTAAACTCCTCATTTCTTTGCTTCATTTTCAGGTAAATTTTGCTGTCATCTGTTGGTTTTCTCCACATTTACATCATAAGGACAATTGTTTGTGTATAAGAGGCCAGACAAACAATGAAACAAAGAGATTATTCCAGGAAGAGGGAAGGGCATAAGCAAAGACCCAGAGGAAAGACAGAAAATGGTTCATTGAACAACTTCAAGTATTTTAATATGGCCATAAAGTTGAATACAAGAGGAAATATGGAAAACGCTAAAGCTAGAGATATTAAAAAATAGAAAGAAATCAGAGCATCCAGGACTTCTTTACTTGCTTACAAGTTTGACTTTATGATTAGGATGATAGCAAATTTTGGGAGAGTTTAATCAGGTGAAAGAAATGATCAGATGTCTATTTTGTAACACTTTGTAGAACTCTGAAGCATAGAGAAGAGTCAAGGAAAACCAGTGAGGAGGCAGGATCAAGAGACAGACAATGGGAGCCTGAACTGAGACACTGACAATGAATATGACCAGAGATGGATAAGATGAGAGAAGATTAGAATATAGACACAGTCTTGGAGATTGATTATTTGTGGGAAACAATGAAGGTGGAGTCAAGAATGGTTTTTGAATGAGGCAACTAGGTGGTAGCATTTATGGAAACAGAAAGAATAGGAGAAACAGGGCAGAACATAATGAGTTCAGTTCTGACACGTTAAATGTGGGATACCAGAAGAACATCCAAGTAAAAAATCTAGTGAGGTGTTGGAAACAGAGATTTTGATCTCAGAATATAATTGATTTTTAAATTATTTATCCTATATGTAGTAGTTGATGTCCTAAATAGATGACATCACCAAGGGACTATGTGTTTAGTGTTTAATTCTAACAAGATCATGACAAAATCTCAGCAAGACCAACTATTAAGAGATTGGTCAAGAGCCATCATAAGGTAGAGTGGAAAATCTCTTTGAGAGTGAGGAATCTCAGATGCCAAGGAAGAGTTCAGCTCTGCTGAAGAGTTTCACAGAGAAGGAAGACTTTCAAAGAGAAGAGTTCAGTCAACAATGTCAAAGTTTGCAGAGCAGTCAAGTAAGATAAGGCCTAAAAGTGTCCACTTAACTCGGTGTAATTTCAAGCCAAGATCAGTCTTATTCCAAAAGTATTAACTCAGCAGAGTTTTGAGTCACTGTGGAATAGAGCTCATCAGGTTTTTACAATAGTAACAAATGCTTCATATTTCTTATTATTCATAATCGAAATATACCACTAAGTCAGCGAACTCCAAGTCTCTTCAACTTCAATGTTTTGAGGATAAACCTAAAAATTGAACTTTTCCTGAACAAAAAGGGCTTGGGCTATTTTTGTTTTGCTTCCTCTATCAAGTTGTGAGCCAATGCTTGGGCATTCTTTACTCAGAGATGTAATAAATTTATCCACTGTTTAGGGTGGGGTATTCCAGACAGCTTTCCTGCTGTGTGTCCTTAAAGTGAAGGTCAAATAGAGTTCACTGAAAAATGTAAAGTAAGCAAGGGCCTCTGCATTAGTATTTGTTTTGTTCAGTAATAACCATTTATAATTAAGAAAAGTTTTCTCCACATTTACTCCTAAAGGATATCGTGGACAATTTTATTACTGTCTTAAATACATTATCTTTGATTTGGAGTTGTACAAGACATGCTCAGTATTATTTGTGATATCTCAATTGGAAAAATATTATTTGTTTTTTCCAGAAAGTTCAAAGGCTCTTGCTGCTAAATATTGCTTCATCATTTAGATATATCTTGAAGACTTAAAATGTATATTTAATAAGTATATTTTTACATCTTTTCTAATATGGAAGCCATTGGGGTCAAATCAATACTCTCATAACTCAATATGGAACAACCATCAAAAACTATGGAAGTACATGAAAAAGGTATCTTCTGCCAACCTTTCTCACTGAAATCCCAGTTCTATTGACAGTAGATGATCTTTATCTATTTGGGATGGCTTCGGAAATGGCTTATGGATCCAAGATGTCATAATGAATTGGAATCACTCAAATCATTGAGTAATTCCATGCAGTTACATAAGCTTGACATTCAACCTTTGGAAGAGTCAGTAAGAACCTCAGTTACATATTTGGAAATAAAAGTGATAGAACAATTCTATTTCCATAAAACTCTCATGTTGCCAACTTTCCACAAGGTGAAGCATTAACAATAGGCCAATGAGAGTGTACCAAATACTTCTATTTAATTTTAATTTAAGGTTTTAAAAAATTATTAATGTGGTAAGAACATTTAATATAATATCTACCCTCAACACATTTTTAAGCATACAGTACATTGTTGATGATAGGTACAATGTTGTACAGCAGATCTCTAGATTCATCTTGCTTGCCTAAAGCTTTATGCCTGATAATTAGTAATTCCCTATTTACCCTCGCCATCAGTCCCTGGTAACCACCATTGCTTTCTGTGATTCTACGGATTTGAATATTTTAGATATTTCATATGAGTGGAATAATTCAGTCTTTGTATTTTGGTGGCTGGTTTATTCATTTTGCTAAGTGTTCTCAAGGTTCATGCATATTATTGCATATTAAAGAATTCCCTTCTTTTTAAAGGCTGAATGGTATTATATTATGTGTATATACCACATTTTCTTTATCCACTCATTTGTCAATAGACTTTTGGATAGTTTCCACATCTTGACTACTGTGAATGGTGCTGCAGTGAACACAGGAGTGCTAATATCTCTTTGAAATCCTAATTTCAATTCTTTTGGATAAATACCCAGAAGTGAGATTACTGGATCCTATGGTAGTTCTGTTTTTTATTTTTTGAGAACCCCCCATACTGTTTTCCATAGTGGCTACATCACTTTGCATTCCTATCAACACTGTACAAGGGTTCCAATTTCTCCACATCCTCAACAACACTTATTATATTTTGTGGGTTTTTTAAAATAATAGTCATTGGACAAGTGGGACTAATATCTCATTATAATTTGGATTTTCCTGATGATTAGTGACATTGATATTTAGCTTAGCTTTTTTCATGATAGGTGATTTTTTTTCTTTTTTCTCACAGTGAACTACATAGAAATTCAGGTCAACATTAGAAACAAATTAATATATGAATATAAGTCTCAGTTGTCCCATCCCTCAATGTCCACACGTAATCAAACACCATTAGTAATAATAACTATCATTTATTGATTACTATATATTAGTTACCTGGCTAAGCACTTAACATTAATCATCTCATTTAACTCTAACCACAACTCCATGAGGGATTTCTATTACACATGCTTGATATATGAAGCACCTGAGGCACCTGAGGCTTAAATAGGTTAAGCGGTGTCACACATATTCACTCAGTTTGTATGTGGCCTAGACAGGAATCCATTTTGAATCTCTGACTTCAGAGTCCAAGATCTTAACCACCATACACACTGCTCCTGCTGCTGCTTCTGTCCACTAAACAATAACTGGAAAAATTAAGACATTCATACACATGGACAAATTCACATAAAATACCCAGCTTCTGTCATGTGCCCAGATTCCCACAAACACTTTTTCTTTAAAACTTGATTCTGGCTATTTGTTTGACCCATGAGGTGAAATTAGGTTACTGCAGACTGATTTATTATGCATTTCTTCTCTCCAAGAATAAGTGAAGCCTTCCTTTGATGTGCAGAAAATTGTGTGGAAAAAATTAAGATGACTGGCAAAATAGTCCTTCCTTCAATACTCTTGGCTTTTCTATGAGAGTTTGCCCCATTCAGTTTTTCATCAAGCCTTTCTAAGGCTGCATTGAACTCAACCTATAACTGGGCTCTGTGGTAGACACAAAAGAGAAAGGTTCCCTGCTTTTCATGAAGATAGTAGCTTATATAGGAAGATAGTTAACTTACGTAAAATCTGTGACTACACACAAGCTTCAGCTAATGCACTCCAAACTATAAGTGCTGAGGATGGCAGAAAAAGGAGAAAAATTGCCCATATTTCCAGATATACAAGCCCTTTGTTTCTCATCTTAAGACACAGATGAAAGGGAAAACATTTGTCTTTGATTTCCTTGCCACTGGCACTTTTGAGTCTTTGCAATTTGTGAGGTTTCTATACACTGGGAAGCCATAAGAGGGCCACAATAGGATGAATATGTTAGCAACAAGTAAACAAAGATAAGCCTCTTTGTCTGACATCCCGGTAGATGAGACAGGTTTCAGTCTTCAGCAGAGTTTTATGCTTTTCTGCAGGACTCTACACAACTGCACATCAGTTCAAGCAATTGCATTAGCACAGGAGTGCTGAGTGGTTCCAAGGAGAATGAGTGAGCCAATAGCTATAGCTGGCAGTCAATGAAGGGAAAATGTGCTCTGAACACTCAGTGACTCACCCAAACAGACAGGAGGGAGTGTGTGCCAATTTAGCCTGGACACGCTGCCAGAGCTCACGCACTCAGCAGGGTCAGGATTTGCAGAGGAGGTGAGTTCTGCTGCAATTCAAGAGAGTCAAGCAGTAGCTGTAGGGGACTAGAAGGGTGACATTTTTCTGCTGGTGTCAGCATTAAATTCCCATAGTTCCAAGGGTCCAGGGACTTGCCTCTAAAGAAAGCATGAGTCTGAAAGACAGCAGAGGCGGCTGACCATTGAAGGTTCTACTCACGTGTCCCAAGCTCACACCAGGTATGCCATGTTCGGTAGTTCTAGTTGCAAGTCACATTCCAGTTGAGGTTACTTCCTATTTCATTTTCTTCCGTAATTTTAAAATGCCACCAAATTTATCTGTATGCGTCATGTTTACTCTCTAGCTACTTATCGGAAAAAGGGGTGTGACAGATAAGTTTACAAAATAAGTGGTTGTGTTCAGAAATCTGTTTATGATGAATAAGTCTAATTGATTTATTCTTTAAAAATAACAGTGTATTGTGGCCAACATGAAAACAAAACAGAAATGTGTTTGGCTGTCTATACAGCACAATGAACTCATCTTTTCCTTTATGAGAAGGCAGAAGGATCAAGACAGAAGAGGTACTAGTCCTAAGTAGGGAAGAATCCTTTTTTTTTCTCTGAAACACATGTATGAAAATGCATTTACACTATAGCTTTCACACTTTTTAGCATAAGAATCCCTCAAGGAGCTTATTAAGAACGCAGTAAGAATCCTCATAGATTGTGATCCAGTAAGATTCTGCATTTTTAACAAGTACCCAAAGTGATGCTGTCTTACAGTACATTAAGCCACTTAGCAAGTGGCATTTAAGGGACAACTGGCATGACCTTCAGGCTAAATATTATCTTCATACTTAAATAATTGGCTGTTTTACTTTGAATCTTGAAGGCTTGTTTTCTGGTAGGTGATGGAGAAGTGGAAAGGAGTGCTACACATGCTTTACACTTTTATAAGATAAACTTTTACTGGGGATTAAATGGCAACCAGCTAACAACAGACAGAAATCTGGGGGCTAGGAAAGGAGGTGGGAATGATGGGGCAGGTGAGAGACACCCAAAGCTTTGTCAGAGCCACAGCCTCTTACCTGAGCAGGGAAGTACCTTGGATTTTGTGGTTGCAATCGTTCTTTCACTCAACATATAGACATCGAATATCTACTTTGTGAAAAGCAGTATGTGTTGTTGTTTTAGGGTTTTTCTTGTTGTTGGTGGGTTTTTTTGTTGTTGTTTTGCTTTGTTTTTTGTTTTTTGAGACAGAGTTTTGCTCTTGTTGCCCAGGCTGGAGTGCAATGGCAGGCGTAATCTCGGCTCAATGCAACCTCCCCCTCCAGGGTCCAAGAGATTCTTCTGCCTCAGTCTCCCGAGTAGCTGGGACTACAGGCACCCGCCACCACCCCCTACTAATTTTTGTATTTTTAGTAGAGATGGGGTTTCAATATATTGGCCAGGCTGGTCTCAAACTCCTGATCCACCCACCTCGGCCTCCCAAAGTGCTGGGATTACAGGCATGAGCCACAGCGCTCGGCAAAGATTTGTTATTTAAAAGAACAATTACTGAGTCCCACCTGCCCCTGAGGTAGTACGTATCATGCTTGCTCTCCAATGTCAGTGGTCTTTAGCTTGCCTTCTTGACCTGCTACTTTGTTTGGAGTGTGAAAGCAAAGACACCTAGAATGTAGCTGGAAATGTGATAAGAGAGAGCTAAATGTTTGTTAAAAAATTAAGGAGAATTGGAGAAGGGGAGATTTATGTGGGATTGAAGACATGCAGAGAGGGAAGGGATACAGTCTTGTAGGGCATATCCCATCGCATAGGTGCATGTCTTGTGGAGTTAGCTAGTGAGAAATTTCTCAGTTGACAGGTACTGAAATAACAGTGAAGAAAAGAAATACCTAGTATACTCTTTTTACTACATGGTATAAAGGAGTCTAAGCCCTACAAGACTTCAACATAGTCTGCTACTATGAATGCCTTACATGAGTCATATTATCAGGAAAATCCAAAACAGGAGTAGTTTCCAAGTCAGGTAGGTTCAAAGCTGAGATAAGGTGGTCTTGAGGAGATGAGACATGTGTGAGATTCAGACCAATAGGAAATGGTAATGAGGGTAACTATGAGAAGGAGGCTGTAAACCTTCCAGAATTTGTAGAAATCTTGGAGGGAGGCCTTGAATTTCCCAGAAGATGTGAGATTTTATTTGTTTCAGTAGGTGTGGTAACCCAGGCTGACAAATACACAAAAGAATGTAAAGTATCTTTACATCCCTACACTTCCTGTCTCACTTCCCACACATATGTCTTGGTCTTTAAGGATATTACTCATGGGAGCATGAGATACATTCACAATGCTAAATGCAGGATGTTTCTATGTGTAGGAAATAAATGGGAGGGGAGGATGAAATGGTCTCTGTGTAAAATAGGAAATATGAGGCAAGACATTTTCCAGCAGGAGTCATTAGACAGGATTCATAGACAACGTGAGGTCAAGGCTCAATTCTAAAGAATAATTAGAATCAGAATAGTGTGTTGAAATTGATAGGCAAATGTATGGGCAGAAAAGCTGAAACCACAATGGAGAGTCATTAAGAAGGACAAGTTGGGCATAAACAAGAAAGGACAAGCCAGGACTAGACTGCAGAACGTAAAAGTCAACTTTGGAGGACCTGGTCTGATAGTGTAGGGAGGGGCTCCTGATTCTGTGTGGTCTTGCATACAAATTCATACACATATTTTTAAGATCTTCTGGGCCTTCATCTCCTCAGGACCCATCTGGAAAGATAGTTAGAGCATCCAATGCCTTGCAAACAATACTCAGCTCTATCTAGGTCTCTATGGAAGATCAGAGGCCACGAGCTCTGACTGTTTAAGAGATGTATCAAGACTCATCTCATTACCTCCACAATATTTCATGCCTGAGAATCCCACAGCTTCATTACAAGGAAAGTGTAGATTCTCAAGAATGGAGTGGGTCATGCATATGAGCAGCAGCACTTTCCAGCTCAGCAAGTTCACATACCTCAGCAGTGTGTGGCCAATCTTCTGTCAAGCCACCAAGTAAAAAACAAGTGTGACTAATTGTGGTTGGAAAGAACAATGACCCAGAAACACCCTTTGTGGAAGAACCAGTGCTGATTGTGAAGTTTTGTTCTCAAGAGACAGAGTGTATTTCTAGTCTACTCATTGTGTCTATTTTTGTAGGGAGCCATGTGCTAATTACCTGTAGCTCTGCTTCTCAAAATTTCATCTGTGCTTGCAGAACTACTCCTTCCCTTCTTATATTGACAGTGTTGGCCTCTAGGGCACCTTTTGCATCAATTCTGATTTCAAAGCCACGCTTCACAAAGTTAAAGTGATATTGGGTCAGGTAGAGTGTATAAGCATATTCCTTTAAGAATCCATGCCATAGCATGTGAGCACAAATCCTCATGTCACAGGGCTCAACATTAAAAGAAGAAATATAAGCAGAGCCTTTCTCAGGGTTCTGCTTGTGGAAAAATGAGGCAGCAGTGTGAAGCAGAATGAAGAACCAGTTGATCTAGGCAGTATTAAGAGAAGAGAATGAAAATGTAAGGGAGAAGGAAATACAAGAAGCTTGCCGAATACCTAACTCTCTAAATAAAGCAGGAAGAACAGGAAGAGATCAGGAAAGTAATGCACTACAATCCTCAGCACTTTGGGAACTGGCAACCTCCTCAGAGTTGAGGATGTTCACAGGATTCCTGCATTGCACACCCACACTACTCCTTTTTATCTATCATGACCCATCAAACCTCACCAACACAGTGTCTCATTTCCTCAGGGCCTTATGCAAATATAATATCATAAACAGTCAACACAGATACAGGGGACGTAAGAATATCTCCTTGCTCAGAGCAAGGCAGGCTATCCAACAAAGTTGCTCTATATTTTCAGGAGGCCCAACATATAGGACCACACTGTGGTATGTGTATGAAATGTTTTTCACATTATGGTCCTATATGTCCGGTCATTAATGCCATTCCATAAATATCTCTAATTTTTCCCCTTGAGCATAAGGGAAATTGCATTTCCCTGTCCTTCAAAGGTCCTGTGCTTTTCCCTGCCCTTTGAAGTGGCTTTGTGATTTGCTTTGACTATGAAATGTGAGAAGTGACAGGTAGTACTTCCAGGCAGGGGCTTTAAGTGCCTGTCGATGACTCACCATCTTCCCTTTGCTGCTTCAGTCACAGTAGAGCATGTGTTCACAGGGAGATTTCATTGGTCAGAGGCCGTGGGCAACTACAGTGAGCAGAGCCCCCAGTTCCCACTTAACCATGTTGGAAATAAAGCATGAAAAAGAAATAAACCTTTATTATTTTCATCCATCAAAATTCTGGGAGTTATTTGTTCCTACAGGATAACTTGGCCTGTCCATACTGATATATATTCATATGCATTATAATAGTGATTTTTTGAAAACAGCAACTAAATGCACGTGATTTTTTTTTTAAACTATGCATGTTTCTCTTGTGGGAAGAGGAATGTAATTTGTGGCAGACAAGAAGACAGGGCACTAACTGTAGAAGAAAAGATAGTTTGTTGCATGCTAAAAAGTATTAGGTTGTACAAAGTCATTTGTTCCTAAATCCTCCCAAACAGCTCTGGTTCCTGAGATTTTATTTATACTTGATTTAGTTATTCTTAAGACTTATTTTGCTGTTGATTCTTACTCCTTCATTTTATTACTGTTTGCCTCCAGTGTGCTCCCTGCCCACCACAACCTACAACATTCTGCTTCTAATCTGCCTCTTAGAATTGTGAGTAAATTAAGAGCAATTAAATTTTGAATGAAGAACTAAAGAATGCCTCTGTGAGTACAAAAGTTAAACTGTCGCACACACAGACTCTTTAAAATAATAATAAAACAAACATTTCATAATCCTTTCTGGTATATTATGCATTTTTACATTAGTGATTTTTTTTCTCCTTTAAGCTCGTGGGACTTGATAGTGATGATTTTTTATTCTTACACCCCCTGCATCTACGTTGATTGTTTAGATATTATGTTTGCATAATGCTAAACTCATGTCTCTATTTCTATTATGAAGGTTACCAGATAATGGCAATCAGTGATAGCTTGCATAATTTTTCTCAAGTATTTGTTCTTCCCTTCCCTGTAAGAAAACATTGATTCCCTGCCTTTGCCATGTGCTTCGCAGGGCCTCCTATTGGAATATACATCTCTACCCCACTGAAATCGGGCTAGGTCCTATGACAAATTATAGCCAATGGAACATGGGCAGATGTGACGTAAACCATGTATACAAGATCTAAGTGACATCATCATTTTCCACCTCTCTCTTGCTCTTTCCCCTCTGCCACCAGACTGTACCATATTGTGACCGCTCCAGCAACCTGGGGTTCAGAAGAAGACACAAGGAGCAGAACTGAAAAGGCAGCCAGCAGTCACAGCCAATTCATAGCTAAAGACTGTACTATAAGAAAGGAATAGATGTTTGTTTCAATTCACTGAGATCTGGGTATTATTTGACATCACTGATACTGGTTATTTTACCAAGGCTTTGACTGGAATATTTTCAGATATGACCAGATTGAGGGATTGTGACTGTATAGAACCAGTGAAAAGCCCCTTGAAAAGACTGGCCTAGGACCTTGTCTAAATGGTTTCCTTATAAGGTTTCTGACCTGTGATACTGTGATAAATAATGTCACTTTTTTTTTTTTTCTTTTTTTTGAGACAGAGTCTCACTCTGTCACCCAGGCTGGAGTATAGTGGTGTGATCTCCGCTCATTGCAACCTCCGCTTCCCAGGTTGAAGCCTCAGTAGCTGGGATGACAGGCACATGCCACAATGCCCAGTTAATTTTTGTATTTTTTAGTAGAAATGGGTTTTGCCATGTTGGCCAGGCTGGTTTCGAACTCTCGGTCTCAAGTGATCCACCCGCCTAGGCCTCCCAAAGCACTGGGATTACAGGTGACAGCCACTGTGCCCAGCCAAGAATGTTACTTTCTAGTGGGTCCAGAAGCCTCAAGATATTTTGGGACCTCAAGAAGAGTGAAATTTGTATAGGTATTACAAGCACAGTCTAGTGGCAAATGCTTGGCTTCACTTCTGGCCTCAAGGCTTTTAAAAAATCGAATTAGAAATTCCTTATAGAAGTTCCGGTAAAACCAAATTAAAAGGAGCTTATATAGCTGATCACCACTTTTTATATGCTTTATGCAAATAACCAGGCCAAATATAATAACATCAAAATTTATTTTGAAAATAAACTGAGGCCGGGCGCGGTGGCTCACGCCTGTAATCCCAGCACTTTGGGAGGCCGAGGCGGGCGGATCACAAGGTCAGGAGATCGAGACCACGGTGAAACCTCGTCTCTACTAAAAATACAAAAAAATTAGCCGGGCGCGGTTGTGGGCGCCTGTAGTCCCAGCTACTCGGGAGGCTGAGGCAGGAGAATGGCGGGAACCCGGGAGGCGGAGCTTGCAGTGAGCTGAGATCCGGCCACTGCACTCCAGCCTGGGCGACAGAGCGAGACTCCGTCTCACAAAAAAAAAAAAAAAAAAAA
>NC_037671.1:79329832-79414577 GCF_003255815.1 Theropithecus gelada | reverse complement strand
AGAAGACACCCACGAAAAAAAAAAAAAAAAAAAAAAAAAAAAAAAAAAAAGAAAGAAAATAAACTGATCCTACTATGATTTATTCTTGGTAGAAATGAGGAAACTGGGGAAAGAAAACTTTAGATTCTAGCCCTGAGCATTGTTTTTACTTTTTGTTATTTGCCTACAACTTGGACTAATCCTGAATTATTTCCTGGCTACAAGAAGTCTCTAAAAAATAACCAGGTTTTGTTTTTCCTCATGACGCTTTTAGTAGACTTCTTATGGAATAGATTATTTTTGTTATTGTTCTGGCATACAAATTCTCTTTTGGCTATAACATTTGTGTGCATTATATTTCTACTATTTAAGTTATTAATGTTATGTATCTCATTGTTTTACTTTTTCTGAGAAAACGGAAGTCATGGTATTCTGAAGACTAGAGATGATTCAAAAGCCTGTGAATCTGCCCCATTTGGAATCCCACTGGGCTTGTTGTTTTTCATTGCCAGTGTGTTGCTGCTAAAGCTACAACATATTAAACACCATTCCTAAAAGCTCAGGGACCATCATGGAAGAGGAGGGTGCATGAGATTGTAACAGCTGGATTAAAAGGGTGAAGTGTGAAGGCCAAAAAAAATTCATCTTGGGTGCTAATCCACCATGTTGGCTTCTAATTAACCTAAATTACGGGAGTGCCTCTGAGATTTCTAGTTTATCTATTGTCCTTTGTGTAAGAGCACCTATATACCACAAATTCTGCCCTTAAAGGCAAATTCCTATCCCCTTTCTCTGAAGCACATGTGCCCCTCCCCTAAAGTATATAATCTGGGGTCTGGTAGGTAATGGTGCTGAGATCCACTATCTTGTCTCACTACTGGCCAAGACACAGACACAGCTTCTGTTCATAAACCCCCATTAAATGTTTCTTTCTAAGAAGAAAAGAAAAGAAAAGCTGATTAACACACACTCAAAGCAGGATATCACTAAAAAGCAATATTCTCATTTTTGAAAGTACTTTTACTTTTACATTTCCTTTTAGGAAGGGCTGGTAGTAATGGAAGCATGAGCTTTGGCATCAAGTAGACCTGTCTCTTTATGAGCTGCTTCATCTTGACAAACATAAAACACCCTCCCAATAGCACTTTTTACTCTGCAGATCAATCTGCGACCATTTTTTCTTCACACTCCACTCAGAATCCTGTTAACCAACTTGGGATCAAGAAGACTATTGACTGCAATTGTTTGAATATAATATTATATGAAAATCCATTAGTTCATTATAATATTCCACATAAAGGAAATCCAAAAATAAACTCATTAGTCACTGTTGAGATTGCTCTGGCAGCAACTTCCTATTGGAAACTAATGGTAAAAATGCTTAAATATTTCAATATGAACTCTCTGAACTGTTTTTTTAGTAAAAAAAAATAAAAAAAAAGTAGAACTCATTGATGAGGGAACATTATTATCATATGATCATATGGATTAATGGCTAGTTATAAAAGGGGAAATACATCTTAACACTGGAAGATCAAGCTGTCAACATCACCATCGCTAAAAGTGGGGCAATCAGATATGATGACCCTCGATATGATGTAATATGAAGTTCACACAACATCTATAAAGGATTTTTGTCAGAAAAGATGAACTTGAGTCTAATCAAGTCTTTAATTCTAACTTTATAGGAAATATGGAGAATAGAGAACAAGTAAATGTCTCCTCAACATAAGTTTGCCTCATTTTTATGTATTAAATAATATTTTAATTTATTTTTACTTACTTGAGAATTTATTTTTATTATCCATGTTCTCTGTGGAATATAAGCTCCAACAGCACAAGGTCTTGTACTGATGAGCCAACACTCCTTTCTCACAGTCTATTGTCATGTTTGGAACATACTAGGTTTTCAACACAAGTGTATTAAATGAACAAATGAATGAACAAGTTATTTTAACCTCACTTAACTTGTTTACAAGTTAGGAAGTAATCATCTGTCTTCAGAATTTAGGGCATTCTACAGTAAAATCAACTTTGTTTCTTCAACCAGCACATGGCATGGGGAAAAAAAAAAAAAGAGAGAGGAGAAATCTGTTCTAGATTAAAAGAATCTGAAGCAACTTAACAGTCAAATGCAAAGTATTGATTATGGGATCCTGATTGAAGCAAACATTAGAAAGGCATTGTTCTGTGATAACTGGGGAAATTTCAGTAGGATTAGGTACTAATTGATGTAAGAAATTACTGCTGATTTTGTTAGGAATAATAATCAGGTTGCAAGTATGTAAGAAAATGTTCTCACATTTTAATTGTTCTCTAGTTTCCACCTTTATTTTAAATTCAGGGGGCACATGTGCAGGTTTGTTACATGGGTATATTGCATGACATTGAGGTTTGGGATATAAATGATCCCATCACGCAGGTAATAAGTATAGTACCCAATAGGTAGTTTTTCAGCCATGTATTTAGGTGTGAAATTTCATGTCATGAAGGATATCTCTTTAAAATACTCAGCACAGACAGATGTGATAGGTGAAGCAAATACAGAAACATGCTGATAATTATTCAATATGATGAAAGATATTTTGGATTCATTTTATTTCTTCCAATTTTGTGTGTGTTGAAATTTTTATAGGAAATAAATTTATTAATACAATAAAAAAATCTGTGAATTATCCTTTTTTCTCCCTTGTCCCATAGTCCCACATGTGATTCTGTTGACCCTCACCTCCTACATGATTCCTGGATCCTTCCAATTTGCTCCATCTCTGTTGTTGCCATCCTGGCCCCAATCACCATTAGCCCTCTCTCCTGATGTACTGAGCAACCTCTCGATTGGTCCCCTTGCTTTCTCTCCTCTTCCCTAAAATATGTTCTTCACATAGCAACCAAAAACTTAATCAGACAATGTCACTTCCTTCTTAAAATCTTTCAAAGATTTCACTCTTAGTATAAAATACCTAAAACCTATCTCTGGTTTATAAGATCTGGTCCCTGCCTACTTGTCTGACTTACTTCATCTTCCACCACTTTCCCTGTGTCCACATCATTCCAGCTACACTACCCTAAATTGCATTCCTCCAACATACCAAAGTCTTCCCAGTCTCGGAGACTTTGCTATCATCCTTCCTTCCTGGCTTGATGCTGGCGTGTCTGTACCACTCAGTCATCTACTTAAAGCTATCTCTTCAGATATACCACCCAGTCACATGATCCCAGCACCTCCATTTAACTCTCTGCATAGTACCTACCATGATACGATCTATTTTTGTCTTATTTTTATTAATTTTACTTATATGTTTATTTATTTTTACTATCCATCTATTACCATGTTTGGCACATAGCAGGTGTTCAAAACAAATGTGTTAAATGAATAAATAAATGAACAAGTTATTTTAACTCACCAAACTTGTTTCCATGTCTGTAAAATGGAGATGACAACACTTACCATTTACTTCACATACATCATGCATCTGATCCTCACAGTAACAGTATATAATAGGACAGGGATTGTTGCCCTCATTTGGCAGATAAGAAAATGGTGTCACAAAAAGGTCAGGAAGATGATTCTGGTTTGGACTTTCAACTGTACTACACAGTTGATCATACCCAGAAAAAAAAACTAGTTTTTATTATTTAGCACTTAAAATGATCCTTGCCCAAGGTCTCAAGCTTCATCATCCTTGCTGACAGAGCAGGAACGTCACCATCTTGGACAAGCACCGCCATTTTAAAGTTCACCTTGATTAAAAACTGCCTACATCCAAAGGGCATCAGCCTAATGTATAAGGTCAGCTTGACCATAAACCACAAATGACATCTCCAACCAGAAACATTCCAACCATAATATAAACCCCTCCTCAACCAGAGACATTCCAACCATGCAATAAACTTCACTTCCACGCAGAAACATTCCAAGCCTGTGATAAATTATCCCACCCAGAACCCCTAATTACTCTTAGTCTGTGAGAGAAAATACTCGACCAAAAAAAAAAAAAAAAAAAAAAAAAAATCATCAAGAAGCCCCTCTCAGGTTTATTCTCCAAAATAAACCTGTCTTTGACTGTTGAGCCACTTTTCATGTTTCTTTCCTCTTTCTTTAACTCCTACACTTGCCCCTTCCTTCCACTCTGTATCTGCTTATTCCTGGAGTAGGAAGTGATGAGCCTGCTGAGACTGGGCAGGCTGCCCCTCAGTACTGAGTTCGTGCTCCATGCTCCAAGGGCCCAGCTGAGTCCTGACTATTGGACTGAGCAGTTCTTCTAAGTGAAGTAGGTCTGTTGTCTTTGTGCCGACATGCAGCTTTATAAATACATGAAACCATGTAAAATATGTTCTGTACCTTCTCAGGAAGGGATGTGCTGGAGCAGTTCAATTATCCCACTACGTCAGACAACGCCCATGTGCCCAGTTATAGAATTAACCACTCTCATGCATACACATTTTCAAAGCTAAGCAGTTAAGTCAACCTCTCTGGCAATTGTATAACTAATTATCTAAACTGCTTTAATCTCTATGGGTAGTGATCCTTTAACTTAACTGGATTTGACAATCACTTATCATGCCACTAATTCTGAAAATTATTTTCACTACTAGAGTGTCTTAGCTTTTTGTTGTAATTACAGTCAATAAGGCCTGTGACCAATGAAATATAATCCATTTTTCCAAACAAATCTCATTCTTTGACTCTCTGTATACCTTACGCATCAGCCATGTTGTACCGTTCCCTGTTTCCTAAACATCCCCCTGAGCATTTGATCTTCCAAACCTTTGCTCCCTTGAATAATCCAGCACAGAGGTGGCCTATGGTATTTATTTATTCACTTATGTGCACCTACTAGGTCCTAACAGTTTAACATGGCAGGTTTGCTGGGGGAATAATAAAATGAATGCGTATCAAATTTCAAAAAGCATATTTTGTCAAAGGAAAATGAAATATTAATATGTTTCATTTTGTGGATCTCCTCTCCAAGAAAATGTTGCCAGGAGCAGGTAGGGGTAAGTCCAAGGCTGATTCTGTAGTGTCTGCTATTAGGATGTGTCTGCTACAAGTCTCTGCAGTCTTATGATACTTAAGGTATATTCTCCTTAAAATCAGCCACACCAGGTTATGCATTCTATGGAGTATTGAAATATCCTTAAAGTAACTACAGATACAGATATATTTATAGTTGTGATTAATCCTCCTGACCTCTGCCTTGTAAGTCATTCTTCCCGGCTTCTTTCAATTGAGTCTCACTCGACTGTGGGAACCAGCACTCACCAACAGTCTTTCCCTGGCTTGTAAGTGAATCCTTGTGGGTCTTTTCCTTTAGAAAAGAAAACTGATAGCAAAAACAAACCCAGACCTATTTAAAGCAATGGTTTGATATATTTTTTGATGATGTACAGGTAGTTAAATATTTAGCTTTGGCACATAGAGGATAAAAAATAAGTACAAAATTTCTTCAGATCTGTATACTGAAAGCACAAGAGTTTCTTGTCCTACTAACTACAATTGTAGTCAACAGGATGTGCCAGGCAAAGGGGTGAACACTGTAGCCCAGTCAGGAAGATAGAGCCAAACAGGATAAGAATCATTTTTAGTGCTAAGGTAATAGAGACAAGAGGCAAGAAACTGGTTGCATTATACTAATGTACCTTAGAGTTTAGAAGACTCAAAAGATTGTTTTAGGCAATTTGTTTCTATAGATAGCTACAACCTTGAGAATTTGAAGCCATTTCATTCTATTAAAAAATTCTGTATCAAGAAGGAAAGGAAAATGTAGGTAGTATTAATAACTGTTCATATTTGTTAGGTTATATTGCAACATAAGAATATGCACTAACATTTCTGAAACAAAAATTGAGACATGATTTGACAAGTATAAGTATGTTTATGTAAATAATAAAACACAAAATTTGAAGGTATTATTTACTCTCAGAAAAACTAGGTGTTGTGGGGGCCATATCTATATGCAAGATATTTTAAAAATTGTTTGTAAATGCAACATATGCAGTAGGCATTTAGTAATAAGTTGTTGAATTCAATTCAGCTCATCAGTCAGTAAGCAGTTATTGTGCACCCACTGGGATGAAGACGCTATATGCAATTTCACACGAATTTAACAGTCGTGTGGTTTTGACTAATATAAGGGAAGAGTTACTAGAAAATACTTTGACTACATTAAAATCATTTTAAATAGACTTAAATCTTTACTTTTTGTCATCTGTTCTGCTATTTTTATGTTGATAATGTTAGGCAAACCAGAACTACAGGTTAAATTCTTTTAACAAGTATCAAGAATTATATTCCTGGCATGGCATAACATGTTTACATTAGCTTCTTAAAAGTTTTAATTTTTACCTTTCTATTTCTCTTCCATTCTTTCCTCCCCATAGATTCCAAAGCAATTTTCTTAAATATTAATTTTATATTAATCTCCTATTTTAAACTTCCATGACTTCCAAACACCTACAAGTCAAAGTCCATTTTTAAATTCTGGCATACAAGTTTCTTCACACTCTGGCTGCCACTTAAACTTCTTGAAATCATTTTCCTCTATTTCAACCCCTCTCCCCACAAAAACACTATTTTCCAGCTAACTAAAAATCGTAACATTTAAAGATTTTGTAATTAGTTCACAAATTTACCCATACCATAATCTAGAGAGTAGTGAAATATGTAATTTCTTTACTTTGATTTCTAATACTAGATAGAGGGGAAAAATAAGTTTTAAATTTTAAACTTGGTTCAATCAGTCTTAGGTAACTAAGTCTTGGCTTAGATGACTCCAGTAGACACGTTCATCTTTCAGATATCTGAACATACGGGATCTTATACAACTATCTATCAGATGGACCCTAAATACACTCACATTAACTATCACGTGGACACTCAATGAAATTTGTGGTGAATAGCCTATAATCCCAGCATTTTGGGAGGATGAGGCAGGAGGATTCCTTGAGGTCGGGAGTTTGAGACTAGCCTGGGCAGCATGATGAGACCCCCATCCCTACAATTAATAAACATATAAATAAATAAATAAAATAAATTGGTGGTGAAAAAGTAAAAGACTAAATTATAGAAAACATGTTTAGTGACCTAAACAAATAAGAGTTTGTTTTACATTACCAAAAAAATCCAAAGATAAGCAGCTATTACTGTTAACTTACCTGCTCAGTGATAACATGAATAAGAAGTTCTTCCTGCTTTTCACATCACATCCTTAATATATTATCTTTTCATCCTCATCTTTCTTGCTCCATGGACAAGGGATGTATGCTTCACTCATGAGTTCACATTCAAGGAAAAAGAGTGTCAGGGATGGTCCCAGCCATATACCTTATCAAGACAAAATTATTACACATAGGACCCCTGCCCGCCACCCAGCAAATTCCACATTATCTTATTGGCCAATACTTAGCCAAATATCCACCCTACTCTATAAGGAAGATATATTAATAGAAAGAGAGTATCTGTTTTTTTCAGCCTCCCTACTGGCAAGGAGAAGGAAATTGGCAATGGATGTTGGTGTCTTTCTTGGTGCTCTTTAGGGAGGTGGGAAAAGGGATGCTTAGATCCATATGATGGCCTTGACAGTGCTCTTTGTCTAGCTGACCTTTGCTGACTTCATCAGCCTTTCTGGATGACTTATGGCTCATGTTGACGCTGAACAGGCTTCAGATCCCAGCCACACACTGATATCTGTGTCACCCACTGCCCAGATGGCACAACCTAATGCCTTTACTGTGGAGTTGCTCATTCCCACTACAATAACTGCTCATTTCCACATTACACAGAAATCAAGAATGTTCTAGGAAGGTGCATCTCAACACCTCCTTCTGCCTAATCACACTCTGCTATCATGTTTGTTTGTAATATGGATCTACCACTCAATTGATCCAGAGACAGCCTGCAAGTTATCTCCTTTTAGAATAAGACAAAAGCTTCCTGGTTCTTCGAATTCTATATTTTGTCCTGTATCCCAAAGATACTCTCCCCTCACTAGCTCAGCCTTGAGTGTGTTAATGGGTAGGGCAGTGAGGGGACTCTGATATCTCATTTCCTCAACCTCTGTCTCTCTTCTCTATCCTCTCATTCTCAAATGCCCCTCTGTAATCATTTTCTTCTTTCCCCCAGGTCACATTCTTCAACTTCCAAATTCCATTCTCATGGCTAAGCTTAAATGCTGGTCGGAGGGTCTCTTCTATACATGTGGTGTTTTAACTATACAGTTGATATATATACATATCACATACACATATACAGGTATGTTTACAACTATACACATATATTAGCAATTATTAAAGAAACAAAAAACTGATATGATAATTTAGTATATTGTTGTATAATTTGATTGTGAAATAGGATGGTCTACTATAATATTAGTATCATATGGTCTACATGTGAAAAAAAGTTTTTCAGAAGTTTTGAACATGAAATTGTACTAAATATTAAAACTATATTAGCCAAGTATAATTTAACTGTGATGATCTAGAAGGCCCTGTAGACTCTTTTCTCATCCAAGATTATCATTATAAATATTAACTGTCATTGTGTGGTATATCTGTGAATACATTGTTTAGTTGATGCTTTAGATTGACGATTGACTGAATTGAAGATAAGTTAACTATACAGTTGTGCACACTTATTTTTGAGTAAATAAGTTTTAATATTAAGGTTAGCTGTCTTTTTCTCAGGGGACATATCCAACTAAATTGTATTTTTCATTTATACACTCTTATTGCACACTATATTTGTTCTTTGTATCATTAATCATATTGTAGTTGAATAATTGTTTATGTAACTGTTTAATATTAAGCTCTCCTATTCCACTGTAAATGCCACAATTGTAGGGACTTTATATGTCTACTTAAGCATTTATTTCTGTCATCTAAATGCAGTGCCTGGCACTTAGTAGCTATTTGGTATATATATTTTTGGCTGGGTAAATAAGAGGTCAAATAGGTTAAGAAATGAGAAATGTCACTGGAATTTCATAACAAAGAAGTCATTAACAAACATGATGACAGCAATTTCAATGAATTAATGGGAAAAGACATGAGACCACAGGTAAGTAAACACTGCAAAAAAGCACTGCAGAACCAGAAGGAAAACCAAAGCCAAAGTTACTAACTTTATCTCAAAATGACAAAATCCTTGTCTGCTTTGTTATATGTTATTTTAATTAAAAAAATAAATCTAAAGTATCAGGCAAAAAATTACTAAATTATTTTTATTAAATTGATCATTAACATGTCTCTGAGAATCAACACTCAGAAGACCTTTATAAGTGGCAGGTTCTCTTGTGATATTAACCTCTTTCAGTTTTGCTTGCACACTTGTTTTGAGTTCTCCAGAGTTTGACAGCCAAGAGGGCATACACATAATAGAATAAGGCAATATGTTCAATTTGGTTACTATGAACAAATTGAAGATGTGCCATAGAAACTGTCATATGGATATTTGAATAAAACTCCCATTTAAAATTGGATGAAGATTTTTCTTTCAGGATCCTCTAGGCACATTTTATTTTCTTTCTATCCTGACAGAAAGGACACTCCTTTGCATGTTTCTTCTCTGTCTTTAAAGGTGATTCTATTATTTTAAGTGTCTGTTTTAACCATCATGTGAAGTTAAAGACAAGAATTGAATGACCTTTAGTTTCAGAGCCACAAATATTTCAAAAGAAATAGACCTTTTGAGTTCGGGAAAGGTGTGTCAGATGAACAGGTGTCACTGTAGGTTAATGAGTTGGCTTTCACCACCAGCCACCTGGACTGTAATTTGGGTTGGGTCACACATGTGCATGAAGTTAGCCAATTTAATCCTGGCTCTTTTGGAACTGTCTCCATATTAGAAAGCCATCAAGCAAACAGTCCACTCTGAACCTTATCATCAGTCTCCTAAAGAAAGATTGGGACTGAAATGGCAAGAAAATGAAAACCCAGGTCCTTCGGCAGGCAGCTGGCAGGGGCACAGTTTTCTTTCTATATAGTGCTTCGAATTAACCAGTTAATGAGCCCTTAGTGATGACTGAGTGACTCAATTGAAAGCAGAACAATGATAAGTGAAAGGGAGTTGTAGAGACACACATTCAGAAATGAAAAAAAAAAAAAAAAAAGTACCAAGCTAAAAACAGAAGTAAATTACATGTTTAGTTAACAAACATGGGCATGTGGGGTGTTTATGAGCAGAGAAGAGACTGATCAGTGTAATCTAAGAAGGGCACAGGATTGAGGTATGAACAACTTCTCCAAAAAACCAACAGAATTTCTTTAAATCCATCAGAGGTCTTGCAAAAGGCATATGGTAAAGAAGCTGTCCATCCATTCTCTTCTTTTGATTCTTTTTATGTGACATTCACTTATTATTTATGACTGTGCTTAAGGAAGCCATCTGGTAAAGTTAGTCATAAACTATCTGCTCCTCTCTGTTTTTTTGTTGAGTTCTTAGTCATTGCATTACGTTTTACACAGTCCTTGGCTCATGCATACATTCCACAGACTACCTTCTTTATGAGGTCAGAATGAAGTGGGCCACAGGCTGAAGACCTGAAATTACCTTTATTGGTATTTAATTGTGGGTTCCCATCTCATCTAACGTCCTGCTGCCAGGTGTGGTAGAGAGTGACAGCACCTCAGAAGCTATGGTAACATCTCTAGCAGTAAATCTTGATCATATTTATGCATCTTATATTTCTGTCATTACTGTATTTCCAAAGTGTCCTTTTCATGTGGCCATTTTATTGCTCCCTTTGAGTTGCCAAAGTTCTCTGACTTCATCTCTCAGTGCCAAAAAAGGCATTATAGCCTTCTTTTGGTCTTATCATCTTCCAGAAAACAATAATGGCTTTTTTGTATGCCTTTAGTTAAATGGGTTCATTGTGCCAGCAAGACAGGAGTTAGGCATGTCTTTTAGTACAGACTTAAGTCTAACTAGAAAGGGTTTTGGCCTCCTCTATTCTCTATCCCGGGCTCAGCTTTAGAATTGATTTCCCCTGCTATAAAGCATACATTTGGTGAATTTTATTTCTAGACATTAAATTCTTCTTAGGTTTACTTGTGTATATTTTCAAAATGTTAAGTAGTTACAAATTTGTTTTTGTTAGCCCTTTAAAAAGTGACCCAGGATCGAAGTAATGAGATGAAACTGCTACAAACCGAAGGAGATATGATAATTTGAGGTATCTTGGGAACTTCATTTTAAGTCATTGCAATATTTACAGAATACTTCAACAGAATACTTCCACAGAAATGCTTAGTTACTTCGGAGGAGCTAGGATG
Organism: Theropithecus gelada; assembly: GCF_003255815.1. Classification (NCBI taxonomy): domain Eukaryota; kingdom Metazoa; phylum Chordata; class Mammalia; order Primates; family Cercopithecidae; genus Theropithecus; species Theropithecus gelada. Next base: position 79,403,330 of record NC_037671.1, on the reverse strand, counting down.
GACCAAATAGTTGTAAACACTTTAAAAAATATTACTAGAAGAAAATTTCTATGTAATTTAAAGCTCATATATATAAACATTGCCTTTGAATATGTCAATTTCTATCTTCTCCTATATTTGCCTTTATGAAATGCCATCTTTTATATTTAGTTCAGTTATTTGAATATTACTATGATATTCAGGGCAGTAGTAAATGAGAATGAGTTCCACCAAAATCTGTTCTTCCCTTTACCCATGAAAATAAAGTTGTGATTGAGTTGAAACCTCTGAACTAGGTCATATTTCTCAGCCTCTCTAGCAGTTAGACGGACAAGTTCTGGTTAACAGAATGTAAGCAGAAGTGATGTGTCTGGGTCTGGAAATTAAAACATTCAGCAAAACTCATTAAGACATTTTCTGCATGTGGCAGGGGTCCAGCTTCATTTGTATCCCAGAGGAAAAGGGAGCAATTAGGTTGCAGGAATCTATCTCTGCATGACTGCATATAGCTGATCTGTCCCACCCATCTGAGCTATTTACTTCAGCTCTGTTACACAAGAAAGACACTCATTTCTGTATTTGTTAAGCCACTGTATTTTGGGTCCTTTTTGTTACAGGAGCTCATCCTCAAATATAACAAACACAGTTGTAACCCTATTTTATCAGAAAATGATATGTGTTCGTTATGTTAAAGCTCATGTGTGCTTTTAAATTTTCAGTAGCAAATAGGCTTTGAAAATGTCACTTTTCTAATTGAAGCTAGAAACACAAGTGTATATTTTAACATTTTTATATTTATATGTAATATAAAGATTTCTCATTTACTATTCAGTGTTGATGAGGGTATGAGGAATCTTGGAATTTCATAGTGTGAAATGTAATTGTTATGGTCTTTTTGGAGTTATTTAGTGGTATCTATTGAAAACAAAAAATTATATCACTTTTTGGTTCTACTTAGTGAAATCTGTCTTACAGAAATATTTGCACACATGTAAAAACTTGCATGTAAAAAGACATGAATTTCAAATACATTTTTATAATAAAAAATATAAACAATGTAAGCACCTATCAATACAGTGATGGCTACATAAATTATGAAAAATCTATGCTATGAGATCCTTTTTAAGAAAGATGAGGAATGTTCTGACATGGGAAGATAACTAGGATATAGTAAGAACAAAAATAGATGTGGAACAATGTGCAAATTATGACATCATTTAAGTACAAATGCCTGTGTGTATGCACTGTGTTTCCTAGAGTGTGTGTGATCAGAGGAAGAAACTGAGGCTGAGATAATAGTGCAATTTGCCTTTGTATTCCTTCATTTTCTTCAGTATCCAACATATAATGGAAGCCAGATGTTGACCCAGATATAAAGAGTTTCATCCTTTCTATTATCCAGTGTGTAATAAGCGGCATCCACATGAATAAATACATCTGCGAGATACGCAGGACAGGCATAGGAAGACAGTGCACCAAGGTTATTTCTGGCAAGGAAAAGGGGATTTGCGGCATAGATTGGAACGTGCAGGAGAACTATCACTTTTCAATTCAATATACTTCTCTGTCCTTTGGATTTTTAAATATATTCCATGACTCCTTGACTCAAATATAGCATAACATTAAGAACCACAAAGTATTGAGTGTTTGATGAAAATTTATACACCATAGGAGCTTTTTAAGAGTGTTAGATGCTAATGTTGCTGTGGGATTTATCATCTGAAAACCATGAGCATCAAAAAAATTAGTCTTAATCTAAAAGGAAGACTCTGGATCAGAAAGAAATTTAAATAAAAATGGAAAATATTACTTACACTCTTTAAGCAACTTTTGGACCTTTTTTGCTAGAACACTGCAGCTTCCCTGTTGGTAAACTTGGGAATAATGAAGAAAGCCTCATGGGATGAATGAGAGCTTTTAGGATAAAAGTAGAAACTACGGCTGGGAGATTATTGTTCCAAAGAGAATTGAAGCCAACACAAGGTTAAAAAGCTGGCAAGCCCTCCAATTGTGACTTTTGAAAAATAAGGCTCTTTGCAAAAAAAGGCAGCGGACACATGTTAAACTGTTAGATTTTCAAAGAATGGATACATAAGTAATCTTGAGGATGAATGAGAATGCTCTGAAGATTGTTTTCCAGAAATAAAAATTAAACTGTAATTACATCTTAAACTATTGTTTTAACGACGTAAGAATTTTTTTTTCTTTACTGAACTTTGTGGTAGTTTCAAATATTTTATTCTGGGAAGTCTATAAGATGAACACTTCTGAGACAGCAGAATTCAAAAGTTTAGAACTTCATAATCAGTTATATTAAATTAAATACTATTTTAAATACTCTTAAACTCTAAGTTAATTAAAATAATGCCTAAATCTTCTTTTTCTCATCTAATAATATTATGGGTGAGTATATTGAAACAATTCTGAGAAACTAAAATAAAGCTTATACCTAACGGTTATTCCACAGACTAATTTGGAAAATATCAGTGCTTGGCATGAACGATTCTGTTCTCCCAAAGCATTCAGCTGAGTAGTGACAATCAACCTGTAGTTTGGAATGTACTAGCACTTAAAAGGAAAACATATTCTTAGAAAAAACAATCATGCTGTCAGGCATATATTCAACATATAATCATGGATTTATAGAAAGAAGTGAAATAAACTGTAGATCTTCAAAAGAGAAAGAGTAATAATCATATATTTATAATATGAAAAGCACTGAAAGTAATACTATCAAAATGCCTTGGAATCACAAAGAAAAAGCTGAAAAATTCCCCTAAATTTGCAGTGGTTTCACAGAGGAGGTGACACTTAAACAGAGTCTTTAGGAATGTCTAGGATGATTTCTGAACATGGAAAAGGACAGATGAAGTAAAAATAACAGTACATGCATATAGCATGGTTAAATACATTGGTAAATGTCATAGGATAAAAACATGAGATTGTAACAGGATAATATTTTGAAAATAAGAATTTTGGCCGGGCGCGGTGGCTCACACCTGTAATTCCAGCACTTTGGGAGGCCGATGCGGGTGGATCACGAGGTCAAGAGATCGAGGCCATCCTGGCTAACACGGTAAAACCCCGTCTCTACCAAAAATACAAAAACAAAATTAACTGGGAGAGGTGTCGGGCGCCTGTAGTCCCAGCTACTCCTAAGGCTGAGACCGGAGAATGGCGTGAACCCGGGAGGCGGAGCTTACAGTGAGCCTAGATCGTGCCACTGCACTCCAGCCTGGACGACAGAGAGAGACTCCGTCTTTAAAAAAAAAAAAGAAAAGAAAAGAAGAATTTTTCAGAAAGAATACAAACAAAGTTAATTTTAAGTTTTGGGCATATAAAATAGGATCTTACCAACAGACAATAGCTTTGAGAGAATAAAGACTATAAATTATTTTCATTTTCATTTGACATCAAGCCTAAGCCTGAGAGATGTTGTAGTTTTTTCTCACATTGTCAATCTCCGCCTCCCGGGTTCAAGTGATTCTCCCGCCTCAGTCTCCTGAGCAGCTGGGATTACAGGCATGTGCCACCACGCCCAGCTAATTTTTTGTATTTTTAGTAGAGACGGGGATTTTACCACGTTGGTCAGGCTGGTCTCGAACTCCTGACCTCGTGTGCCACCCACCTCGGCCTTCCAAAGTGCTGAGATTACAGGCATGAGTCACCACGCCCGGCTGAAAAGTTTTTTAAGACCAAGGTTCAGAACTCACACATTTCACTTCAGCTACAGTATACACACCAAAATGAGTCACAGGGCCAGCCCAGATTTAATGAGTGAAGAAATGAACTCTATGTCTTAATGGAAGTGGCTGGAAGTTTGTATTGCAAGATCATGAATCTACCACAATGAAGTAGTGTTATTTCTCCCTATTGTACAGGTGACAAAATAAGACTGGAATGTTGCACAGTGACTAGAACAAAGCAGACATTCAATAAACATTATAAAATAAAATAATGAAGTTACGAATGAATTGAATTATTTAATTAATACATATAAGATAGAGCTATGATTTGGTCCTGGATTGTCTGTCTCCATGTCCTGATTCTTTCCCATGACTTTACATTGGCTCCTAAATATAAATTTAAACAACAAATAAGAGTCAACAAATAACATAACAAATTTCAGTAAAATCAAATTGTGCCCAGCTGTAGACTCCTGTTGCTGGCCATGATAGAGGTTCGTGTGATGCAATTGTTTTAAGACATTGGCTAACAGACAGCACAGGACTGTGATCCCTAGGATAGGGATAGATAAATAAATGAGATAAACTCTATAATTGCTCCAGTTTGCTGCCTAGAAATAGTTTTCAGTCTACAAAGCTAATTGGGGAAATCCAAACAGAGCCTGGCAGTCTTCCTAAGTTTGAGATTAGAATTAAGGAAAGCCAAGATAGCAAGAATTTGCAGAAAAGAGTGCCGAAGAAGAGAAGCTGCACAAAGAAAAAACTCCAAAGATCTATAGAAAAATACCATGGAGTTTCTGACTGACCACAGATCTATGAGTGCATAAAAATAAACTGCCCAAAGCCAGGGAAATAATCCCTGAAAAGTAGTAGGCTGAACAAGATGTGGAGCTCAAATAGAGCTGGGTATTAACATATTTCCACCAGCCAGAGTAGAAAGATTTCATAATACATAAGAAATTGTGTAGAGTTCCCAAAAGTACTGCCTTAGTAGCAGAATGAAATTAGCTCAAGACAAGTGGCTTCTGTTGAACACAAAGCCCTAAGAAAGCTGAAAAAGAATTCTACAAAGGGATTAAACTGGTTTCAAGTAAATTAATTAGACAGCAAAACAAAATTCAATAATCTTTAATGAAATAAAAAACAGTATTTAATAAAAAAATTCACAATACCTAACTTCCTACGAAAAATTACCATCATGCAAAACCCTGGAAAATAATTACTAAACAAGAGAAAAATCAACAAAAAGAAATAGACCTACATAGGACAGAGGTGATAAAATTAGCAGACACATACATTAAAACACTATGATGAGTATGATTAAAATAATACTCATAATCTGTTGTACATTTTTAAGAAGCAGAAAAATATTAAAATGATATAAAGAGAAATGGAAGATATAAAAATATCAAAATGGCTCAAATGAGATGAAGAAAAATGATATTTGAAATTTAATAAAATATATCAAGTGTGATTATGTATTAATATAATGGCAGAAAAAAATTGTTAACCCAAAACAGTTGACATATATACATATATAAACTATCCAAAGTGAGCTCAAAAAAGTAAAACAATTAACTAACTAACTAAAAAGATGCCTCCCAAATAAAGAGCAGAGTATCAGTGACCTGTAAAACAATATCAAGTGGTCAAGCGTTTGTCCAGCTGGAGTTGCAAAAGTGAAAAGTTAGGAGAAAGAGACAAAATATTTAAAGAAATAAAGGCTGAAAATTTCCAAATATGATAAAGCCTACAAACCCAAAGATTCAAAAAACATAATGATTCCAAATCAAAATAAACGGAAAGAAAATTGAACAACTGCATCACGCACAAAGTACTGAAAATCAGTGGTTTTTAAAAATCTTAAAATCAGCCAGAAGACAGACACCGAACTAGCTGCAGGAGTTCTTTTTTTTTTTCCATACACCAATGGCTCCTGGAAGGCCAATGAGACAGAACCTTTCATTCCCCTGGAAAGGGGGCCGAAGCCAGGGAGCCAAGTAGGCTGGTTCAAACTACTTTGAACCAGCCCCCACAGAGCCCAGCAAACTAAGATCCACTGACTTGAAATTCTCGCTGCCAGCGCAGCAGCAGTCTGAGATCGACCTGGGACACTTGAGCTTGGCAGGGGGAGGGGCATCCGCCATTGCTGAGGCTTGAGTAGGTGGTTTTCCCCTTACATTGTAAAAAAAGCCCTGGGAAGTTTGAACTGGGTGGAGCCAAGGGCAGCTCAGCAAGGCCGCTGAGGCCAGACTGCCAGATTTCTCCTCTTTGGACAGGGGATCTCTGAAAAAAGGGCAATAGCCCCAGCTGGGGACTTAAAGATAAAATCCCCATCTCCCTGGGACAGAGCACCTGGGGGAAGGGGTGGCTGTGGATGCAGATTCAGCAGACTTAAATGTCGCTGCCTGACAGCTCCGAAAAGAGCAGAGGACCTCCTAGCACAGCATTTGAGCTCTGCTAAGGGTCAGACTGCCTCCTCAAGTAGGTCCCTGACCTCCATGTATCCTGACTGGGAGGCACCTCCCAGTAGAGGCCGACAGACACCTCATACAGGAGAGCTCTGGCTGGCATCTGGCAGGTGTCCCTCTGGGACGAAGCTTCCAGAGGAAAGAACGGGAAGCAATCTCTGCTATTCTGCAGCCTCCACTGGTGATACCCAGGCAAACAGGGTCTGGAGTGGACCTCCAGCAAACTCCAGCAGAGCTACAGAAGAGGGGGCTGACTGTTAGAAGGAAAACTAACAAACAGAAAGGAAGAGCACATCCGCTCAGAGACCCCATCCAAAGGTCACTAACATCAAAGAACAAAGGTAAATGAATCCACAAAGATGGGGAGAAACCAGAGCAAAATGGCAAAAAATTCCAAAAACCAAAATGCCGCTTCTCATCCAAAGGATCACAACTCCTCGCTAGCAAGGAAATAAAACTGGATGGAGAATGGGTTTGACCAATTCACATAAGTAGGCTTCAGAAGGTGGGTAATAACAAACTCCTCCAAGCTAAAGGAGCATGTTCTAACTCAATGCAAGGAAACGAGGAACCTTGAAAAAAGGTTACACCAACTTGCTAACAAGAATAACTAGTTTAGAGAGAGCATAAATGACCTGATGGAGCCAAAAAACACAGCATGAGAACTTCTTGAAGCATACATAAGTATCAATAGCCGAATCGATCAAGCGGAAGAAAGGATATCAGTGATTGAAGACCAACTTAATGAAATAAAGCAAGAAGCCAAGATTAGAGAAAAAAGAAAAAAAAAGGAATGAGCGAAGCCTCCAAGAATTATGGGACTATGTGAAAAGACCAAATCTATGTTTCATTGGTGTACCTGAAAGTGACCGGCAGAATGGAACTAAGTTAGAAAACATTCTTCAGGATATTATCCAGGAGAACTTCCCCAACCTAGCAAGGCAGGCCAACATTCAAATTCAGGAAATACAGAGAACACCACAAAGATACTCCTTGAAAAGAGCAACCCCAAGACACATAATCGTCAGATTCACCAAAGTTGAAATGAAGGAAAAAATGTTAAGGGCAGCCAGAGAGAAAGGTTGGATTACCCACAAAGGGAAGCCCATCAGACTAACGGTGGATTTATCTGCAGAAACCCTACAAGCCAGAAGAGCATGACAGGCAATATACAACATTCTTAAAGAATAGAATTTTCAACCCAGATTTTAATATCCCGTCAAACTAAGCTTTGTAAGTGAAGGAGAAATAAAATCCTTTACAGACAAGCAAATGCTGAGAGACTTTGTCACCACCAGGCCTGCCTTACAAGAGCTCCTGAAGCAAGTGCTAACATGGATGGGAACAACCAGTACCAGCCACTGAAAAAATATACAAAATTGTAAAGACCATGGACACTATGAAGAAACTGCATCAACTAATGGGCAAAATAACCAGCGAGCATCATAATGACAGGATCAAATTCACACATAACAATATTAACCTTAAATGTAAATGGACAAAATGTCCCAATTAAAAGACACAGACTGGCAAATTGGATAAAGAGTCAAGACCCATCAGTGTGCTGTATTTAGGAGATATATCTTACCTGCAAAGATGCACATAGGCTCAAAATAAAGGGATGGAGGAATATTTACCAAGCAAATAGAAAGCAAAAAAAAAAAAAGAAGCAGGAATTGCAATCCTAATCTCTGATGAAACAGACTTTAAAGCAACAAATACCAAAAGAGACAAAGAAGGGCATTACATAATGGTAAAGGGAGCAATTCAACAAGAAGAGGTAGCTATCCTAAATATATATGCACCCAATACAGGAACACCCAGATTCATAAAGCAAGTCCTTAGAGACCTATAAAGAGACGTAGATTCCTACACAATAATAGTTGGAGACTTAAACATCCCTCTGGAAATATTAGACAGATCAATGAGACAGAAAATTAACATGGATATTCAGGACTTGGACTCAGCTCTGGACCAAGCAGGCCTAATAGACATCTACAGAACTCTCCACCCCAAATCAACAGAATATACATTCTTCTCAGCAACTAATCACACTTATTCTAAAATTGACCACATAGTTGGAAGTAAAATACTCCTCAGCAAATGTAACAGAACAGAAATCACAACAAACTGTCTCTCAGACCACAGTGCAATCAAGTTAGAACTCAGGATTAAGAAACTCCCTCAACATTCCAGCCTGGGCAACAGAGTGAGACTCCGTCTCAAAAAAAAAAAAAAAAAGAAACTCCCTCGAAACCACACAACCATATGGAAACTGAACAACCTGCTCCTGAATGACTACTGGGTAAATAATGAAATGAAGGCAGAAATAAAGATGTTCTTTGAAACTAATGAGAACAAAGACACAACAAACCAGAATCTCTGGGCCACATTTAAAGCAGAGTGTAGAGGGAAATTTATAGCACTAGAAGCCTGCAAGAGAAAACAGCAAAGATATAAAATTTATACTTTAACACCAAAATTGAAAGAACTAGCGAATCAAGAGCAAACAAATTCAAAAGCTAGCAGAAGACAAGAAATAACTAAGATCAGAGCAGAACTGAAGGAGATAAGAGACAAGAAAAACCCTTCAAAAAATAAATGAATCTAGGAGCTGGCTTTTTGAAAAGATCAACAAAATAGATAGACTGCTAGAAACACTAATAAAGAAGAAAAGAGAGAAGACTCAGATAGATGCAATAAAAAATGATAAAGGGGATATGACTACTGATCCCACAGAAATACAAACTACCATCACAGAATACAATAAACACCTCTACACAAATAAGCTAGGAAATCTAGAAGAAATGGATAAATTCCTGGACGCATACACTTTCCCAAGTCTAAGAAGAAGTTGAATCCCTGAATAGACCAATAACAAGTTCTGAAACTGAGGCAGTAATTAATAGCCTACCAACCAAAAAAAGTCCAGGACCATATGGATTCACAGCTGAATTCTACCAGAGGTACAAAGAGGAGTTGGTACCATTTCTTCCGAAACTACTCCAAACAACGGAAGAAAAGGAAATTCTCCATAACTCATTTTATTAAACCAGCATCATCCTGATACCAAAGCCTGGCAGACACACAACAAAAAAGAAAATTTCAGACCAATATCCCTAATGAATATCGATGCAGAAATCCTCAATAAAATACTGGCAAACCGAATCCAGCAGCAGATCAAAAAGCTTATCTACCATGATCAAGCCAACTTCATACCTAGGATGCAAGGCTGGTTCAACAATGCAAATCAATAAATGTAATCTATCACATAAACAGAACAAATGTCAAAAACCACAAGATTATCTCAATAGATGCAGAAAAGGCCTTTGAAAAAATTCAACACCCCTTCATGCTAAAAATTCTCAATAAACTAGGTATCAATGAAACATAGCTCAAAATAATAAGAGCTATTTATGACAAACCCACAGCCAATATCATACTGAATGGGCACAAACTGGAAGCATTCCCTTCAAAAACCAGCATGAGACAAGGATGCCCTCTCTCAACACTCCTATTCAATATAGTATTGGAAGTTCTGACCAGGGCAATCAGGTAAGAGAAAGAAATAAAGGGTATTCAAATAGGAAACGGGGAAGTCAAATTGTCTCTGTTTGTAAATGATATGATCATATATTTTAAAAACCCCACCACTCAGCCCAAAATCTCTTTAAGCTGATAAGCAACTTCAACAAAGTCTCAGGATACAAAATCAATGTGCAAAAATCACAAGCATTCCTATACACCAATAACAGACAAACAGAGAGCCAAATCATGAGTGAGCTCCCATTCACAATTGCTACTAAGAATAAAATACCTAGGAATCCAACTTACAAGGGATGTGAAGGACCTCTTCAAGGAGAACTACAAACCACTGTTCAAGGAAATAAGAGAAGACACAAACAAATGGAAAAGCATTCCATGCTTATGGATAGGAAGAATCAATATTGTGAAAATGGCCATACTACCCAAAGTAATTTATAGAGTCAATGCTATTCCCATCAAGCTACCATTGACTTTCTTCACAGAATCGGAAAAAACTATTCTAAAGTTCACATGGAACCAAAAAACAGCTCGCATAACCAAGACAATCTTAAGCAAAAAGAACAAAGTTGAAGGCATCATGCTACCTGAATTCAAACTATACTATAAGCCTACAGTAACAAAAACAGCATGGTATTGGTATCAAAACAGATATATAGACCAATGAAACCAGAACAGAGGCCTCAGAAATAATATCACACATCTACAACCATCTGATCTTTGACAAACCTGACACAAACAAGCAACGGGGAAAGGATTCCCTATTTAATAAGTGGTGTTGGGAAAACCGGCTAGTCATTTTCAGAAAACTGAAACTGGACCCCTTTGTTACACCTTATACAAAAATTATCTCAAGATGGATTAATGACTTAAATGCAAGATGTAAAACCATAAAAATCCGAGCGGAAAACCTAGGCAATACAATTCAGGACATAGGCATGGACAAAGACTTCATGTCTAAAACACCAAAAGCAATGGCAACAAAAGTCAAAATTGACAAATGGGATCTAATTAAACTACAGAGCTTCTGTACAGCAAAAGAAACTACCATCAGAGTAAACAGGCAACCTACAGAATGGGAGAAAATTTGTGCAATCTATCTATCTGACAAAGGATTAATATCCAGAATCTACAAAGAACTTAAAAAAATTTACAAGAAAAAAACAACCCCATCAAAAAGTTGGCAGAAGATATGAATAGACACTTCTCAAAAGAAGACATTTATGCAGCCAACAAACATATGAAAAAATTCTCATCATCACTGGTCATTAGAGAAATTCAAATCAAAACCACAATGAGATACCATTTCATGCCACTTAGAACGGTGTTCATTAAAAAGTCAGGAAACAACAGATTCTGGAGAGGATGTGGAGAAATAGGAACACTTTTACACTGTTAATGGAAGTGTAAATTAGTTCAACCATTGTGGAAGACAGTGTGGCAACTCCTCAAGGATCTAGAACTAGAAATACCATTTGACCCAGTGATCCCATTACTGGATATATATCCAAAGGATTATAAATCATGCTACTATAAGGACACATGCACACGTATGTTTATTGCAACACTATTTAAAATAGCAAAGACTTGGAACCAACCCAAATGCCCATCAATGATAGACTGGATTTTAAAAATGTGGTACATATACACCATGGAATACTATGCAGCCATAGAAAAGGATGAATTCATGTCCTTTGCAGGGATATGGTTGAAGCTGGTAACCATCATTCTCAGCAAACTAACACAAGAACAGAAAATCAAACACTGCATGTTCTCACTCATAAGTGGGAGTTGAACAATGAAAACACATGGACACAGGGAGGGGAACATCACACACTGAGGTCTGTGAGGGGGTGGGGGACTGGGGAGCGGTAGCGTTAGGAGAAATACCTAATGTAGGTGATGGGTTGACGGGTGCAGCAAACCATCATGGCATGTGCATATCTATGTAACAAAACCGTACATTCTGCATATGTATCCCAGAATTTAAAGTATAATAAAAAAGAAAAATAAATCAGCCAGAGGAAGGGGAAAACACATTACGTACAAAGGGAAAAAGTATGAACAACTGCAGACTTTTTGTCAAGAAGTAGGCAAGCAGAACACAGTGGTAAACATCTTCAAAGATTTGAAGAAAATTATAAGCCTAGAATTCTATAGTATGCAAAATTAGCAAACGAAGATCTAATAAAGGGTGCTGACGAGTTGATGGGTGCAGCACACCAACATGGCACAAGTATACATATTTGACAAACCTGCACATTGTGCACATGTACCCTAGAACTTAGAGTATAATTTAAAAAAAGATATTTTCAGACCAAAAGAAAAAAAATTAAAAGCTGAAAAGAATTTATTGTCATCAGTCATGCACAAAAAGAAATATTAAAGGAAATACTCAGGCAGAACAAAAATTAGAAACTAAAATCTATAGGAAAGAATGAAAAATGCTGCAAATAGTAAACATGTGGATAAATGTAACGTCTTTTAAAATTATTTTACTCATTTGCCAATTTCTTTAAAATATAATTGTTCAAGCAAAAATAATAGCTATGTATCTTGCGGTTTGTAACACACACAAGGAAAATGTATGACTATAATAGCAAAAAGGTTGGAATGGGGAAAATAAAAGTATACTACTATAATATTCTTACACTATATATGAAGTGTTATAGTATTATTGTTGGAAGATAGACTATAGTAAGTTGAATATGGGTACTCCAAACCTTAAGACAGCCACTAAAAAATGAAAAACAAATCAAAGAATTAGCACTAATAAATCTTGAAAGTGAAAGAATGAAGTAAAATATACCATTTAGACCTAAGCAGAAGAAAGCTAAAATAGCTACATTAATTTCAGATGAAAGTGATTTTTAGAATGAATGAAAAATGTTACCAGGAATAAAGATAGACATTTTATGATCATAAAGGGATTTATTCATCTAGAGAATGTAATCCTAAATGTTTGTGTATCTAATAAATATACAAATACATTAGAATTCTAAAGAATATGAAGCAAATATTAATGGAACTGAGAAAAGAATTACAAAAATCCAGAATTATAGTTTAAAGATTTTAGAAGTTTTCTCTCGGCAACTGATGGTAGAACAATCATACAGGAAATCAATAGGTTATAGAAGATGTGGACAACACTATCAACCAACTTGATCTAACTGATATTTATAGTATACTCTCCCACACAGCAGTAGAATACACACTTTTCAGGTACACACTTAGCATTCACAAAATAAACTATATTGTGGACCATAAGCATGTCTCAGTACATTTTTAAAGATTAAATTTATATAAAGTATGTTCTCTGACCACAGGATACTTAAACTGGAAATTAATAACAGAAAGATTTTTTTAATACCCAAATCTTTAGAAATTTAAAAAGCTGCTTCCAAATAACCCACTGGTCAAAGAAGACATTGCATGGAAAATTTACAAACATTTTTAACTTAATGGAAATGAAAATACAAAATATTAACGTTTGTAGGAGGCAGCTAAAGGAGTGCTTACAGGAAAATTTATAGCATTGTATGATTATATTAGAAAAGAAGTTCTAAATCAATGATCTAAGCTTCCATCTTAATATGCTAGAAGAAGAATAGCAAGTTAAACCCAAATTAAAGAGAAGAAAATAATAAAGGTAAGACCAAAGGAAAACAGAAAAACAATAAAATAAATGAAGCTAAGTCCCAGGTTTTAGAAACAATTGTGCCCAGCCCAAGATAGCCAAATGAATTCAACATCCTAGAGAATGCAGTATTAAATCATCTTCATACAAGCATTATTATTAATTACAAAAACATTCTCAGTCATAGGGAGACAACATTCTTACTGTTTTTCCTTATTACTAGAAAACATTTTTCTTTCTGTTTACAGAAAAGCTGGCAGATATAAGAAGACTCTCTCTACCTAGCCTGACTGCAAAGTGTGGTGATTAGGCAAATGAAGCTGTATTTAGAACACTACTCTGCTAAGTATGAGTTGGGAGGAAAATCTCAGTCTGTACCAGACCCATGTCAGCAATGTCTTTGCCAGAAAAATTTGAAATGAAACAGAAAAGTCAGTTTTGGTTTTTTATCTTACACACAAAGTTGAAAAAAAATATTACCCTCAGCCTCTGTGCAAAGAAATCTTCTTGCTTTGAAAACAACTTAGATAGGTGTGAAATTTGTCTCATTTATTTTTTTAAACTGAGAGAAAGTTTTCATTGCACATTGCCCTTTCCAAATACAAAACACAACATGATAAACATTAAGAAAAGTATACTATCATGAGAACAACTGATGTTGTAGTTGTAAGAACCTTGCAGACAATCATACTAAAGTGATCAGATGTCTTAGGTTTCATTGTCATCAGTTGCTGTGGTGACTAAGTGTTCAAAACTGTTGGTCCTCCTCTAGAACAAAATAACCTTTTTTCACTCATGCTGTTTTAGGTCTTCTCTTTAAATACTGCTTGTGAAATGACTTATTATCAGATACTCCAGATGTAATTCCTTTCCTGACCACACATAGTTTACTCTGAAAAATGCTATAAAGAGCAAATTCACTGAATCTATTTTTCTTCAGTTGACATAACCAAGCTGTTACAATTTCTCAGTGATGTGTGGTGGTTGCATCTGTAACAAGTCATAACCAAAGGAAAATTTGGCAGCTCAGTGGTTGCACAATTCATACTTAACCATTGGATAAGTTAAGTATTTTGGTCTTGAATTCCAGTGTGGCCTAAGGAATGTTACTTGTCTTTTTTTCCAAAACTGTGGTATACATACAACCTAGTTAAGTCCCTTACACAGGGCTTAGTCATTATCCCCTGTATATTTGGAGAATGTTTTGTGTGTGGCAAATTAGTGTAAAGTCATCTTTGTTGGGTTTCTTCCAAGCTGTAATTCATTAAATTCTCTATCAGTGAGCTGTTCCACTTCTTCAGTCTGGGAAAAGTCTTTTTCAGACAGTCATCTATAATTTTGGCCATTCCTCTTCTTTACATTAGTACAATTTAATTAGTCATGAAACATCACAGAGGGGTACATCCACACTCAGAAGCTTCAAAGCCAGAAAGACTATGACAAGCTTTCCTTGAACTCTTTTCCACTCTCTATTACAGATCCCATGGCTTCCCATGCTAGGAACCTAGCAATGGCACCATTAACTCCTGAGAGGAAAAGTCCTCCAGTCAACCTGAGAAATTCCCCAAAAATACCCTTTGCTAAAAAATTCTAATTGCTTTCTGTAGTCCAATACACAATTTGGCATGCCAGGAGACCATGTTGCAACATCTTTTGAGGATGAAAGAAGGAAACTCAATGAAAGAATTCTAAATGAGGTGTCAATGTATCACTCATGTGAATAAATAAAATTAAATATATCAAGAATGGGGGTCTTATGGTTAAAAATAGTATTAAAAATAAACATTAACACATGAAACATAAACTTAGATTTTTAAAATTTTGAATATAAAATTGGATGCATATAGTCAAGTTAATCATTAAATGAAATTATAAAATATCTAATGATGTAGTTGCATTGATCTGGGTTATATTACCAAAAACTAGGAAGCAATTATAAGAATGAGAAGTGGGTTAGGTAAAGAATAAAAATATGCAGTATTCTTTAAAACACTCCTTTCAGTCTTGACATTAGAAAGAAACTTTAGAGATCTTTAACTTAAAAGCATGCTTTAAAGTTTAAAGGTGTCACAAGAACAGTTTCAAATGCAATAAGAATTCTGGCTCAAGAGGACTCTGGGTAGTAATTCCCAAATCATCCTCTCAACTTCTCACTAAATAGCTTCTGAAAACAAAAATTAATAAAAATTCTCAATAACATTGAAAACAAAGGCTGAAAGACAGTCAGAATCTGGGAGGAATTAGTACTAGCTAAAAGACAGCTGGTAAAACTGTAGCTTCTGACACACTCTCACTTTATGCAACAAAATTTGTAAAAATTATTATATGGATGTTTCGTACCTTTGTCACCACACATTCACATCTCAGAATTCCAGAACTGATAGCAACTGGGACACTGAAGTATCTTGCCCTACCATTGAAAGATGCTTTCTAAACCAGAGTATACTTTGCCCAACTCCAGATACTGAAAACTCCTGGAAACAATCAGGCATGAAATGAAAGGAAATTTCTGAATGCAGCGCATCTTCTGAGGCAAGCAGTACCCATACATAAAGAACTTGGGTAAGAAAGAATGGAGATGCAGTGCATCACTATAATATAATTTGTCAGACACTGTTATAAGTTCAGATGAACAAGAAACTAATTAGTAGGTGAAAGAATAAAGAAAAAAGTGCAGCAAGAATAGAGCAGAGATATTCCATAAAATCAACCTATATGGTAATTGGTGATGAATTAAATAGATATGGAGATTAAATATGCCTTAAAGCTATAGGTTTGAACAGTGATGAGAATACAGTGGGATAACTATGTAACCCAAATGGTTCCACCAAGTTACACAATTTTTTGGGAAGAGGGGAAGACTAAGAAGAAAGCAATATAGGATGTTAGCAAGATGGTGGAATACGAAGTTCCAACCCATATCACCTTCAAGAGAAACACCAAATTTCTCAACCAATCACAGACTAGAATATCTTTGTTAGAGCCTGTATTAGTCTGTTTTCACACTGCTATAAAAATACTACCTGAGACTGGGTAATTTATAAACAAAACAGGTTTAATTGATTCACAGTTTCACATGGCTGAGGAGGCCTCAGGAAACTTACCATCATGGTGGAAGGTGAAGGGAAAGCAAGGCGCTTTCTCCACAAGGTGGCAGGAGAGAGAGAGAGAGCATAGGGAACACTACCACTTTTAAAACATTAGATCTTGTGAGAACTCCTTGCTATCATGAGAATAGCATGGCAGAAACCACCCCCATGATAAAATCATCACCCTCGACATGTGGGGATTACAATTGGATTATAATTTTTTTTGGGGGGGACACAGAGCCAAACCATATTATTCCACCCCTAACCCCTCAAAACTTTCATGTCCCTTTCACATTTCAAAGCCAATCATGCCTTCCCAACGGTCCCCCAAAGTCTTAACTCATTTCAGCAGTAACTCAAATGTTGAAGTCCAAAGTCTCATCTGAGACAAGCCAAGTCCCTTCCATCTATGAGCCTGTAAAATCAAAAACAAGTTTTTTACTTCCTAGATACAATGGGGGTAGAGGCACTAGGTAAATGTTCATTCCAAATTGGAGAAATTGGCCAAAACAAAGAGGCCAGCATCACTATGCAAGTTCAAAACCTGGCAGGGCACTCATTAAATCTTAAAGTTTTAAAATAATCTCCTTTGACTCTAAGTCTCACATCCATGGCACACTGATGCAAGAAGTGCACTCCTAAGGCCTTGGGCAGCTCCACGACTCTGTCTCTGCAGCCCCCACAGATGCTTTCCTGGGCTGATATTGAGTGTCTGTGTTTTTTCCAGGTGTACAGTGCTAGCTTTCAGTGTATCTACCTTTTTGTGGTCTGGAGGATGGTGGCCATCTCACAGCTCCACTAGGCAGTGCCCCACTGGGGACTCTGTGAGGGGGCACCAACCCCACTTTCCCCTCTGCATTGTCCTAGTAGAGGTTCTCCATGAGGGCTTCACTCCTGCAACAGACTTCTGCCTGGACATATAAGTGTTTCTATATATCCTCTAAAATCTAGGCAGAGATTTCCAAAGCTCAACTCTTGTCTTCTGCACACTGCAGATCCAACTTCACATAGAAGCCAACAAGACTTTGGGTTTGTACCCTCTGAAGCCATGGCTCCAGAGGTACCTTGGTCCCTTTTGGCCAGTACTGGAGTTGGAGCAGCTGGGATGCAGGGTACCAGGTCCACAGGCTGAACAGAGCAGTGGGGTCCTGGGCCCAGCCCCAAAACCATTTTACCCTCCTAGGCCTCTAGACCTGTGATGGGAGGGGCTGCCACAAAGATCTCTGGCATGCCCCGGAGACATTTTTCTCATGATCTTGGCTACTAACATTTTACTCCTTGTTACTTATGTAAATTTCTGCAGCAGGCTTCAGTTTCTCCCAAGAAAATGGGTTTTTCTTTTTCTACGTCATGGTCATGCTGCAAATTTTCTAAACTTTTATGTTCTACTTTCCTTTAAAATAAAAGTTCCAGTTTCAGGTATTCTCTTTGTGAATGCATATGACCAAATACCTTCAGAATCAGCCAGGTCACTTCTTGAATGCTTTGCTCTTTAGAAATTTCTTCCACCATATACCCTAAATCATCTCTCTCAAGTTCAAATTTCCCCCAGATCTCTAGGACAGGAGCAAAATGCCCCCAGTCTCTTTGCTAAAGCATACTAAGAGTAACATTTGGTCCAGTCCCAATAAGTTTGACCTGAGACCACCTCAAACTTGACTTCATTGTCCATCCATGTCACTATCAGGGTTTTGATCAAAACCATTCAACAATTCTTTAGGAAGTTCCAATCTTTCCCTCATCTTCCTGTCTTTTTCTGAGCCCTCAAGATTGTTCCAACCTCTGCCTATTACCCAGTTTCAAAGTTGCTTCCACATTTTCAGGTTATCTTTATAGCAGTGCCCCACTCCCAGTGCTAAGTCTCTGTATTAGTCTGTTTTCACAAGCCTATAAAAATACTGCCAGAGACTGGGTAATTTATAAACAAAAGAGGTTAAATTAACTCACAGTTCTGCATGACTGGGGAGGCCTCAGGAAATGTACCATCATAGTGGAAGGCAAAGGGGAAGTAGGCCCCTTTTTCACAAGGCAGAAGGAGAGAGAGAGAGAGAGAGCGCACAGGGGAAACTGCCACCTTTAAACCATCAGATCTCATGAGAACTCTCTATCATGAGAACAGAATGGGGGAAACCACCCCTGTAATTCAATCACCTCCCACCAGGTCCCTCTCTCAACTTGTGGGGATTACAATTCGAGATGAAATTTGGGTGGAGACACAGAGTCAAACTATATCAGAGTCTCAGAGTTTAGCTGAGAGGTTCCAGTATCCTAGTAAAACAAACAAAAAAAATATGAGAGCAGACATGTTGAAATAGGTGAGAAGAACAGTTTCACTCTACCCATGTCACTCATCCCCCAAGGAAGCCTAGCTTGATTCTAAGAGAGATCACTTTGGTTCATAATTGCTACCACAGGGGAAAATGAAAATTAATTGAGCACTTGGCTCCTTAAACTCATGGGACACTGCCCAAAAGGCCCCTTAGGCCTCATCCCACCCATAACACTGAGGGCATTGGCAGCACAGCTGAATAGTCTGGGACCACTGAAAGCAAGGAGAAGGGACAGGAGTACACAGCAACCTGCACAATGCTCAACAGCTGGCCATGAATCCTGCTAAGCAGCTCACAGACTTCACCATGTGGCATTCCTCTGTAGACAGCACCTCATGTGTTTCCACACACAACACACATGAGTTCCAGCAAACAGCTCTTGGATCTCAACAGTAGGTACAGATCTTGGTAGCTGGCATGATTCTGCTGATTTGAAAGAAGGTATACATACTTTAACATTTCAGGGTATTGCTTTAGGGAAGCTAAACAGGATGCTCTTAGCACCAGGCCTGGCTTTATAAGACTGGAGGAAGGCGCACAATCCTAAAACTTTCCTTCTGAGAAAGAACAAAAGGAGTGAAGCAGGAAAATCCATGGAAAAGGCTGTGTGTCTACCAGAATCTCTAGCTAGACTCATTGGTGAAGGACTTTTTCTCCCAAAGCCAGTCAATAAAGACTGGAGGAGGAGAATACTTTTTCAAATGCAAAGATGGCAATGCAGAGCTTCAAGGAACAAGAACAATCAAGGAAATATGACAGCACCAAAGGGACAAAATAAAGTTCCAGTGGCCAGTGGTTGACCTTAAAAAATTGGAGATCAAAAATTGTCTGCCAAAGAATACAAAGTAGTCGCCTTAAAGAAGCTCAGTGAGCTAAATGATCTCAGGGAATATCATGAACACTCTACGTAAATAAAGTATAAAATCTAGAAGAAACAAAAAAAAAATCCTGAAGAAATACACCCTGCCAAAACAGAACCAGGAAGAAATTGAATCTCTGAACAGATCAATAACAAGCTCTGAAATTGAGACAATAACAATTACACTACCCACCAAGAAAAGCCCAGGACCACATAGATTCACAGGTGAATTCTACCACATTTACAAAGAAGAGCTGGTGCCATTCCCATGGAAACTAGACCAAAAAATTGAGAAAGAAGGACTCCTACAAAACTCATTCTATCAGGTCAGAATTATCTGAATACCAAAACCTGGCAGAGACACAACAAAAAAAGAAACGTTCAGGCCAATACCCTTAATGAACATTGATGCAAAAATCCTCAACCAAATACTGGCAAGGAGAATCCAGCAACACACCAAGAAGCTTATCAAGCCTTATCAAGTAGGCTTTATCCCTGAGATGCAAGGTTGGTTCAACATACTCAAATTGATAAATGTGATTCATCACATGAACAGAACTAAAAACAAAAACCACATGATTATTTCAATAGATTCAGAAAAGACTTTTGATAAAATTCAACACCCCTTCATGTTAAAAGCTCCCAATATACTAGGTATTTAACAAACATATCAAAATAATAAGGGTCATCTATGACAAAACCACAGCCAATGACATACTCAATGGGCAAAAGCTGGAAGCATTTCCCTTGAAAACTGGGAGGATTTTCAAGATAAGATGAGGATGCCCTCTCTCACTACTCCTACTCAACATAGTATTGGAAGTTCTGGCCAGGGCAATTAGGCAAGAGAAAGAAAGGAAGGTCATCCAAATAGTAAACGAGGAAGTCAAACCATCCCTGTTTGCAAACAGCATGATAGAAAACCCCATAGTCTTGGCCCAAAAGCACCTTCAGCTGATAAAAAAAAAACTTCAGCAAAGTTTCAGGATACAAAAGCAATGTGCAAAAGTCACTAACATTTCTAAACGAACATGAGTCAAGCTGAGAACCAAATCAGAAACGCAATTCTATTCACAATTGCCACACACACACACACACACACACACACAAATACCTAAGAACACAACTACTGATGGTGGTGAAAGATCTCCACAAGAATAATTACAAAACACTGCTCAAAGAAATCAGAAGTGACACAAACAAATGAAAAAACATTCTATGCTCCTGAATAGGAAGATTCAATATCATTGTAATGACCATAGCGCCCAAAGCAATTTAAAGGTTCAATGCTACTCCTATGAAACTACCGTAGATTGGCATTTTTTACAGAAGTAGAAAAAAAAATTTTTTAATTCATATGGAACCAAAAAGAGCCCAGTAGCCAAGTCAATCTTAATCAAAAAGAGTATGTCTAGAAATCAATTTACCCGACTTAAAATTGTACAACAAGGCTACAGTAAATAAAACAACATGATGCTGGTATAAAGGCATTCACGTAGACCAACAGAACAAAACAGAGAACTCAGAAATATGGCTGCACACAACTATCTGATCTTTGACAAATACAAGCAATAGGCAAAAGATTCTGGGATAAGAGCATACCCATATACAGAAGATTAAAATTGGACCTCTTCCTTATACCATATACAAAAATTAAGATAGATTAAAGACTTCAATGTAAACTGAACATTATGAAAACTTTGGAAGGCAACCTAGGAAATACCATTCTGGAAATAGAAACTGACAAATATTTCCTGAAGATATCAAAGCAATGACAACAAAAGCCAAAATTGACAAATGGGATATAATTAAACTAAAGAGTTTCTGCACAGCAAAGGAAGCTATCAATAGAGTGAACAGACAACCTACAGAATGGGAGAAAAAGTTTGCAAACTATGTATCTGACAATTGTCTAATAACTAATATCAATGAAAAACTTAAACAAATTTACAAGAAAAAACAAATAACCCCATTAAAAAGTGGGCAAATATTACAAACAGACACTTTTTAAAAAAAAAGACATACATGTGGCCAATGATCATATGAAGAAAAACTCAACATCACTGATTATTAGAGAAATCAAACTACAATGAGATACCATCTCACATCAGTCAGAATAACTATTAATAAAAAGTCAAAAAGTAACAGATGCTGACAAGGTTGCATAGAAAAATGAATGCTTAGGCACCATTCATGGGAGTGAAAATTAGTTCAACCATTGTGGAAGACAGTTTTGCAATTTCTCAAAGACACAAAAACAGAAATTCTATATGACCCAGCAACCCCATTACTGGGTAGATACCCTCAAGGAATATAAACTGTTCTACCATAAAGAAACATGCATGAATATGTTTATTGCAGCACCATTCACAATAGCAAAGATATGGAATCAAACTAAGTGCCCATCAATGGTAGACTGGATAAAGAAAATGTAGTATATATGCATCGTGGGATACTATGCAGGCATAAAAAGAATGATATCATGGTCTTTGAAGAAACGTGAATGGAGTTGGATGCCATTAACCTTAGCAAACTAATGCAGGTACACAAATCCAAATACCATATGTTCTCACGTACAAGTAAGAGCTAAATGATAAGAACATATGTACGCATAGAGGAGAACAACAAACACTGGAGCCTATCAAAGAGTGAAGGGTGGCAGGAGGGAGAGGATCAGGAAAAATCACTAATGGGTACTAGCCTTAATATGTGGATGATGAAATAATATGTAAAACAAAACTCCATGATATAAGTTTACCTATATAACAAACCTGCACATGTATGCCTGAACTTAATAGTTTAAAAAAAGGTGGTGAGAGTGGAATATGTACTTACAGTGACTTTAAACTTATTACCTTTTTTTGCTAATATGTTTGTGAGAGATTGATAAGTCTTTGATATACTATTTTTTAAAAAAGGAGTAAAGAAAACCCTCAGGATTTATAGGGCACCATCGAGTAAATATATATCATTATAAGAGTTGTAGAGGAGCAGAGAAGGAAGATGGGATAGAAAACTAATTTAAAGAAATAACGACAGAAAATTTCCAAAATCTGGGTAGGGAAATGAACATCCAGATGCATGAAGTCCAAAGAACTCCAAATAGGTTGAGAATACAGAGGTCCTCACTGAGTCACATTATAATCAAACTGTCAAAAGTCAAAAACAGAAAATTTTGAAAGCAGCAAGTAAAAAACTATTTTTCACATAAAAGGGAACCTTCATAAGACTGTCAGCAGATTACTAAGTGGACACCTTGTAGGTCAGGAGAAAGTTAGATTATATACCCAAAAATTTGAAAGAAAAAACCCTGCCAACCAAAATAACTATACCTAGCAAACCTGTTGATCAGAAATTAAGAAGAAATAAAGACTTTGCCAGACAAAAGCTGAAGGAGTTGGTCACACCAGGCCTGCCATACAAAATAATATTAAAGGGAATTCTTCAAGTTAAAGCCAAAGAACATTAATTAGCAAAATAAGAATATGTGAAGGTATACAACTCACTGATGAAGGTAAGTATATAGGCAAACTCAAAATACTCTAATATTGTAATGATAGTATGTAAATCACTTTTAACTCTAGAATAAAAGTTACAAGACAAAAGTGTTGAAACTAATTATAACTACAGTAATTTGTTAATAGATAAATAGTGTAAAAAATATAAACTGTAGCCTGGGCATGATGGCTCACATCTGTAATCCCAGCACTTTGGGAGGCCAAGACAGGTTTGAGGTCAGAGTTCAAGACCAGCCTGGCCAACATGGTGAAACTCCATTTCTACTAAAATAAAAAATAAAAAAATTAGTCAGGTGTGGTGACACATGCCTGTAGTCCCAGCTACTCAAGAGGCTAAGGCAGTAGAATCACTTGAACCCGGGAAGCAGAGGTTGCAGTGAGCCGAGATTGTGCCATTGCACTCCAGTCTGGGTGACACAGTGAGATTCTGTCTCAAAAAAAAAAAAAAAAAAAAAAAATGTAAACTGGGACCAATAGCATAAAATGTGGTGGACATGGATTCTTGGTGTTCACTTCCAAGATGGCCAAATAGGAACAGCTCTGGTCTTCAGCTCCCAGCAAGATTGATGCAGAAGATGGGTGATTTCAGCATTTCCAACTGAGGCACCTGGTTCATCTCACTGGGATTGGTTGGACAGTGGGTGCAGCCCACAGAGGCTGAGCCAAAGCAGGGTGGGTCATCACCTCACCCAGAAAGCACAAGGGGTCAGGGAATTTCCCTTTCCTAATGAAGGGAAGCTGTGACAGACTATACTTGGAAAACTGGTGCACTACTGCCCAAATACTGCACTTTTCAATGGTCTTAGCAACCGGCAAACCAGGAGATTCCCTCCCATGCCTGGCTCATGGGTCACATGCCCATGGAGACTTGCTCACTGCTAGCCAGCAGTCTGAGATCAACCTGTGAGGCTGCAGCCTGATGAGGGGAGGGACGTTCACCATTGCTGAGACTTGAGTAGGTAAATAAAGCAGTCAGGAAGCTTGAACTGGGCAGAGCCCACCACAGTTCAGCAAGGCCTACTGCCTCTATAGACTCCACCTCTGTGGGCAGGGTATAGCTGAGCCAAAGCCAGCAGACAACTTCAACAGACTAAAACGTCCCTGTCTGACAGCTCTGAAGAGAGTAGTGGTTCTCCCAGCACAGCGTTTGAGCTCTGAGAATAGACAGACTGCCTCCTCAAGTGGTTCCTTGACCCCCATGTAGCTTGACTGGGAGACATCTCCCAGTAGGGGCCAACAGACACCTCATACAGGCAAGTGCCCCTCTAGGATGAAGTTTCCAGAAGAAGGATCAGGCAGAAATATTTGCTGTTCTGCAATATTTGCTGCTCTGCAACCTCTGCTGGTGATACCTAAACAAACAGGGTCTGGAGTGGACCTCCAGCAAACTCCAACAGACCTGCCGCTGAGGGGCCTGACTGTTAGAAGGAAAACTAACAAACAGAAAGGACTAGCATCAACATCAACAAAAAGGACATCCACACCAAAACCCCATCTGTAGATCACCAACACCAAAGACCAAAGGTAGATAAAACCACAAAGAGGGCAGGAAATCATAGCAGAAAAGCAGAAAATTCCAAAAACCAGAGCGCCTCTTCTCCTGCAAATGATCACAACTCCTCATCAGCAACGGAACAAAACTGGATGGAGAAAGACTGTAACAAGTTGACAGAAGTAGGCTTCAGAAGGTCAGTAATAACAAATTTCTCTGAGCTAAAGGAGCATATTCTAAACCCATCACAAGGAAGCTAAAAACCTTGAAAAAAGGTTAGACAAATGACTGACTAGAATAAATAGTGTAGAGAAGACCTTAAATGACCCGATGGAACTGAAACCACAGCAAGAGAACTTCATGACGCATGCACAAGCCTCAATAGTTGATCGATCAAGTGGAAGAAAGAATATCAGTGAATGAAGATCAAATTAATGAAATAAAGCAAGAAGACAAGATTTGAGAAAAAAGAGTAAAAAGAAAAGCCTCCAGGACATATGGGACTATGTGAAAAGACCAAATCTATGTTTGATTGGTGTATCTGAAAGTAACAGGGAGAATGGAACCAAGTTAGAAAACATTCTTCAGGATATTATTCAGGAGAACTTCTCCAACCTAGCAAGGCAGGCCAACATTCAAATTCAGGAAATACAGAGAACACCACAAAGATACTCCTCAAGAAGAGCAACCCCAAGACACATAATCATCAGATTCACCAAGATTGAAATGAAGGAAACAATATTAAGGGCAGCCAGAGAGAAAGGTCGGGTTACCCACAAAGGGAAGCCCATCAGACTAACAGCGGATCTTGTGGCAGAAACCCTATAAGCAAAAAGAATGTGGGGACCAATATTCAACATTATTAAAGAAAATAATTTTCAACCCAGAGTCTCATATCCAGCCAAACAAGTCGTCATAAGTGAAGCAGAAATAAAAGCCTTTATAGACAAGCAAATGCTGAGAGATTTTGTCACCACCCTGCCTGCCTTACAAGAGCTCCTGAAGGAAGCACTAAACATGGAAAGGAACAACCAGTACCAGTGACTGCAAAAACACGACAAATTGTAAAGATCATTGATTCTAGGAAGAAACCATCAATTAACAGGCAAAATAACCAGCTAACATTATGGAATACTATGTAGCCATAAAAAAGGATGAGTTCTGTCCTTTGTAGGGACATGGATGAAGCTGGAAACCATCATTCTCAGCAAACTAAGACAAGGACAGAAAACCAAACACCACATGTTCTCATTCATAGGTGGGAACTGAACAATGAGAACACATGGACACTTGGTGGGGAACATCACACACTGGGGCCTGTCAGGGACTGGAGCCCTGGAGGAGGAATAGCATTAGGAGAAATACCTAATATAAATGACAAGTTGATGGATGCAACAAGCCAACATAGCACATGTGTACCTATGTAACAAACCTGCACGTTGTGCACATGTACCCTAAAACTTAAAGTATAATAAAAAGAAATGTGGTGGACAGGGAGAGCAAGGAAGTGTAGGGTTTTATGTTTTATATGCTATCAGTATTAAATTGCTATCAACCTAAAATAAGCTGCTGTAACTATAGACGTTTTATGTAAACCTCTTAATAATTACAAAGAAAAAAGGTTTAGTAGACACACAAAAAATAAAGAGAAAGTAATCAAAGCATACCACTGCACTGCAAAAAATTATTAAATCAACAAGACAGCAAGAAAAGTAGAAATAAAACAAAGGAACTACAAAATAGAAAAGAACAAAGTGGCAATAGTAAGCCCTCACCTATGAATAATTACTTTAAATGTAAGTGTATTAAATTGTCCAATCAAAAGGCATAATGACTGAATGAATAGAAACAAGATCCAATATATATAATCCATAACAGATTCATTTTAGATTTAAGGACATGCATAGACTGAAAGTGAAAAGATGAATAAAGATAGTAAATCAAATAGAAACCATAAGAGAGCAGGGTTGACTATACTTACGTAAGACAAAACAGACTTTAAGTGAAAACTGTCACAAGGAACAAAGAAAGTCATTATATAATGATAAAGAAGCCAATTTATTAAGAAGGCATAACAATTGTAATTAAATAGGCAGCCAACATTTGAGCACCTAAATATATAAAGTAAATATTAACCGAACTGAAGGGAGAGATAGAGAGCAATACAATAATAGTAGGGGACTTAAATACCCCACTTTCAACAATAGGTAGATCATCCAGACAGAAAATCATTAAGAAAGCAGTAAACATGAGCAACACTATAGAGGAAATGGACCCAAAGAACATACACAGAACATTCTATCCAACAGAAGAATACACATTCTTCTGAAGAACACATGGAACATTCTCTGGAATAGATCATATGGCAGGCCACAAAATCAGTCCTAACAAATTGAAGGTCAAATTATACCAAGTATCTTTTCTGAGCACAGTGTTATGAAATGAAATCAATAACAGGAGACAAAGTGGAACATTTCACAAATATGTAGAAATCAAGCAACATTCTCCTATAGAACCAATTAGTGAAAGAAAAAATCAAAAAATATCTTGAGACAAATAAAAATGGCAACACACATACCAAAACTTGTGGAATACAGCAAAAGCAGTTCTAAGAACTTTATAGCAATAACCACATACGTTAAGAAAAAAGAATGATCACAAATAAACAACCTAACATTATACCTTATGGAGGTAGATAAAGAAGAGCAAACTAAGCTCATAGTTAGGAAAACGAAGAAAATAACAAAGTTAAAAGCAGAAAGAAATGAGATAGAGCCTAGAAAAACAGAAATGATCAATGAAACTAATGCTTTGCTTTTTGAAAAGGTGAGCAAAATAGACAAATTCTTAACCAAACGAAGAAAAAAAAAGAGAAGACTCAAATAAATAAAATTATAAATAAGAGAGGAGGTGTTACAACCGATACCGTAGAAACACAAATGAATATAAGAGATTATAATTATACACCAAAAAGCTGGATACTCTAGAAGAGATGGACACATTCTTAGAAACATCCAAGTTCCTAAGACTGAACTATAAAGAAACAGAAAACTTGAACGGACCAATAACAGGTAAGGAGACTAAATCAGTAATTTTAAAAAATTCACTTCAAAAAGAAAGACTAGGATCTGTTGGCTTCACAGTTGAGTTCTACCAACATTTAAAGACTTAGTGTCAATGCTATTCAAACTCTTAAAAAAAATTAGAAGTGAGAAGACTTTCAAACTGATAATACAAGGCCAGCATTGCCCTGACACCAAACCTAGACAAGCACATTACGAGAAAAGAAAACTACAAGCCAATATCCCTGATGAGCATAGATGCAAAAATTCTCAACTAACCACTAACAAACCAAATTCAATAGCACATTAAAAGGATCATACACCATGATCAGGTAGCATTTATCTCCCAGATGCAAAGATTATTCAACATACACAAATTAATAAATGTCATAGACTTCAACAACAGAATGAAGGATAAGAAACATATGATTGTCTTAATACATGCAGAAAAGGCATGCAACAAAATTCAACATCTTTCATGACAAAAACTCTCAACCAATTAGAAACAGAAAGAATGTGCCTCAATATAATAAAGTTTATGCATGGGAAATCCATAGCTAACATTATACCCAATGGTGAAAAGTTGAAAGCTTTTCCTCTAACGTCAAGAATAAGATAACGATGCCCAATCTCACCACTTCTATTCAACGTGGTACTGGGAGTTTAGTCAGAGCAAGTAGCCCAAAAAAGGAAACAAAAGCCACCAACATTAGAATAGAAGAAGTAAAATTTCCTTTGTTTGTGGATGACATGATCTTATATAAAGAAAACCCTAAAGACTCTACCAAAAAACTATTCAAAATGAATGAATTTAGTAAACTTGTAGAATACAAAATCAACATAAAAAAATCAGTTATGATTCTATATGCTAATGAACTATCGGAAAAACAAATTAAGAAAATAATTTTTTTACAATGGCATAAAAAATAAATTACTTAGGTATAAATTTACCAAAGAAGTGCAAGATCTGTATACTGAAAAACTATAAAACACTGATGAAAGAAATTAAACAAAAGTACATGGAAAGACATCCCAAGTTCATAGATTGGAAGAATTGATATTGTTAAAATGGCCACACAAAGTGATCTAGAGAGTCAATGCAATTCTTATCAAAATTCCAATGGTATTTTTCACAGAAATAGCAAAAATAATGTTAAGCTTCATATGGAATCACGAAAGATACTGAATGACAAAAGCAATGTTATCAAGAAAAATCAAAGCTATAGGCACCTCACTTTCTGATTCCAAATTATGTTACAAAGTTATAATAATGAAAACAGTATGATACTGTTATAAAAACATAGACATAGATGAATGAAACAGAGTAGAGAGCCCAGACATAAACCTGCACATATCTGATCAACTAATCTTTGACAAGGGCACTAAGAATATGCAATGGAGCAAGGATAATCTCTTCAGTAAATAGTGCTGAGAAACCTGGTTACGTGCATGCAAAAAAAAAAACTGAATTCTTATTTTACACCATACACAAAGGTCAACTCAAAATGGATAAAAGACTTAACTGTAAGACACAAAATCATAAACTTCCAGAAGAAGACATAGACAAAACACTCCTTGAAATTCCTAGCAATGATTTTCTGGATACAACACCAAAAGTACAGGCAACACAAGCAAAAAATAAAAAATGTGATTACATCCATCTAAATAGCTTCTTCACAGCAAAGGAAATAATCAACAAAGTGAAGAGACAACCTACAGAATGGGACAAAATGTTTGCAAACCACACATCTGATGATGAGTTAATATTTTAAAAAAATATGGAAGCCATACAACTCAATAGCAAACATACCAAATAACCTGATTTTAAAATGAACAAAGAATCTGAATAGAAACTTCTCTAAAGAAGACATACAAAAGATCAGTATCACTAGTTGCTCGACATCACTAATCATCAGAAAAATGCAATCAAAATCACAATAAGATACCACCTCACACCTATTAGATTGGTTATTATGAAAAGACAAAAGATAACAAGCATTGATGAGGATGTGGAAAAAAGGGAACCCTTGTACACTGTTGGTAGCAATGTAAATTGGTACAGGCATCATGCAAAAAAGTATGGAATTCCTTTAAAAATTAAAAGTAGAGAATAGGAACAGCTCCAGTCTCCAACTCCCAGCGCGAGCCACACAGAAGACCAGTGATTTCTGCATTTTCAACTGAGGTACTGGGTTCATCTCACTGGGGAGTGCCGGAGGATCGGTGCTGGTCAGCTGCTGCAGCCCGACCAGCGAGAGCTGAAGCAGGGCGAGGCATCGCCTCACCTGGGAAGCGCAAGGGGGAAGGGAATCCCTTTTCCTAGCCAGGGGAACTGAGACACACAACACCTGGAAAATCGGGTAACTCCCACCCCAATATTGCGCTTTAAGCAAACAGGCACACCAGGAGATCATATCCCACACCTGGCTGGGAGGGTCCCACGCCCACGGAGCCTCCCTCATTGCTAGCACAGCAGTCTGTGATCTACCGGCAAGGCAGCAGCCAGGCTGGGGGAGCGGCGCCCGCCATTGCTGAGGCTTAAGTAGGTAAACAAAGCTGCTGGGAAGCTCGAACTGGGTGGAGCTCACAGCAGCTCAAGGAAACCTGCCTGTCTCTGTAGATTCCACCTCTGGGGACAGGGCACAGCTACACAACAACAACAACAACAACAAAAAAGCAGCAGAAAGCTCTGCAGACGCAAACGACTCTGTCTGACAGCTTTGAAGAGAGCAGTGGATCTCCCAACACGGAGGTTGAGATCTGAGAAGGGACAGACTCCCTGCTCAAGCGGGTCCCTGACCCCTGAGTAGCCTAACTGGGAGACATCCCCCACTAGGGGCAGTCTGACACCCCACACCTCACAGGGTGGAGTACACCCCTGAGAGGAAGCTTCCAAAGCAAGAATCAGACAGGTACACTCGCTGTTCAGAAATATTCTATCTTCTGCAGCCTCTGCTGCTGACACCCAGGCAAACAGGGTCTGGAGTGGACCTCAAGCAATCTCCAACAGACCTACAGCTGAGGGTCCTGACTGTTAGAAGGAAAACTATCAAACAGGAAGGACACCTACACCAAAACCCCATCAGTACATCACCATCATCAAAGACCAGAGGCAGATAAAACCACAAAGATGGGGAAAAAGCAGGGCAGAAAAGCTGGAAATTCAAAAAATAAGAGTGCATCTCCCCCGGCAAAGGAGCGCAGCTCATCGCCAGCAACGGATCAAAGCTGGATGGAGAATGACTTTGACGAGATGAGAGAAGAAGGCTTCAGTCCATCAAATTTCTCAGAGCTAAAGGAGGAATTACGTACCCAGCGCAAAGAAACTAAAAATCTTGAAAAAAAA
This sequence comes from Theropithecus gelada, assembly GCF_003255815.1. Taxonomy (NCBI): domain Eukaryota; kingdom Metazoa; phylum Chordata; class Mammalia; order Primates; family Cercopithecidae; genus Theropithecus; species Theropithecus gelada. Next base: position 79,372,318 of record NC_037671.1, on the reverse strand, counting down.
GTGGAAGAATTGACGGCTAGAGTAATTAATGCAGAGAAGGTCCTAAACGAAATGAAAGAGATGAAAACCATGACACGAGAAATACGTGACAAATGCACAAGCTTCAGTAACCGACTCGATCAACTGGAAGAAAGAGTATCAGCGATTGAGGATCAAATGAATGAAATGAAGTGAGAAGAGAAACCAAAAGAAAAAAGAAGAAAAAGAAATGAACAAAGCCTGCAAGAAGTATGGGATTATGTAAAAAGACCAAATCTACGTCTGATTGGGGTGCCTGAAAGTGAGGGGGAAAATGGAACCAAGTTGGAAAACACTCTTCAGGATATCATCCAGGAGAACTTCCCCAACCTAGTAGGGCAGGCCAACATTCAAATCCAGGAAATACAGAGAACGCCACAAAGATACTCCTCGAGAAGAGCAACTCTAAGACACATAATTGCCAGATTCACCAAAGTTGAAATGAAGGAAAAAATCTTAAGGGCAGCCAGAGAGAAAGGTCGGGTTACCCACAAAGGGAAGCCCATCAGACTCACAGCAGATCTCTCGGCAGAAACTCTCCAAGCCAGAAGAGAGTGGGGGCCAATATTCAACATTCTTAAAGAAAAGAATTTTAAACCCAGAATTTCATATCCAGCCAAACTAAGTTTCATAAGTGAAGGAGAAATAAAATCCTTTACAGATAAGCAAATGCTTAGAGATTTTGTCACCACTAGGCCTGCCTTACAAGAGACCCTGAAGGAAGCACTAAACATGGAAAGGAACAACCGGTACCAGCCATTGCAAAAACATGCCAAAATGTAAAGACCATCGAGGCTAGGAAGAAACTGTATCAACTAATGAGCAAAATAACCAGTTAATATCATAATGGCAGGATCAAGTTCACACATAACAATCTTAACCTTAAATGTAAATGGACTAAATGCTCCAATGAAAAGACACAGACTGGCAAACTGGATAAAGAGTCAAGACCCATCAGTCTGCTGTATTCAGGAGACGCATCTCACACGCAGAGACATACATAGGCTCAAAATAAAGGGATGGAGGAAGATTTACCAAGCAAATGGAGAACAAAAAAAAGCAGGGGTTGCAATCCTAGTCTCTGATAAAACAGACTTTAAACCATCAAAGATCAAAAGAGACAAAGAAGGCCATTACATAATGGTCAAGGGATCAATTCAACAGGAAGAGCTAACTATCCTAAATATATATGCACCCAATACAGGAGCACCCAGATTCATAAAGCAAGTCCTTAGAGACTTACAAAGAGACTTAGACTCCCATACAATAATAATGGGAGACTTCAACACTCCACTGTCAACATTAGACAGATCAACGAGACAGAAAGTTAACAAGGATATCCAGGAATTGAACTCATCTCTGCAGCAAGCAGACCTAATAGACATCTATAGAACTCTCCACCCCAAATCAACAGAATATGCATTCTTCTCAGCACCACATCGTACTTACTCCAAAATTGACCATATAATTGGAAGTAAAGCACTCCTCAGCAAATGTACAAGAACAGAAATTATAACAAACTGTCTCTCAGACCACAGTGCAATCAAACTAGAACTCAGGACTAAGAAACTCAATCAAAACCGCTCAACTACATGGAAACTGAACAACCTGCTCCTGAATGACTACTGGGTACATCACGAAATGAAGGCAGAAATCAAGATGTTCTTTGAAACCAATGAGAACAAAGATACAACATACCAGAATCTCTGGGACACATTTAAAGCAGTGTGTAGAGGGAAATTTATAGCACTAAACGCCCACAAGAGAAAGCAGGAAAGATCGAAAATTGACACTCTAACATCGCAATTAAAAGAACTAGAGAAGCAAGAGCAAACACATTCGAAAGCTAGCAGAAGGCAAGAAATAACTAAGATCAGAGCAGAACTGAAGGAGATAGAGACACAAAAAACCCTCCAAAAAATCAATGAATCCAGGAGTTGGTTTTTTGAAAAGATCAACAAAATTGACAGACCACTAGCAAGACTAATAAAGAAGAAAAGAGAGAAGAATCAAATCGATGCAATTAAAAATGATAAAGGGGATATCACCACCGACCCCACAGAAATACAAACTACCATCAGAGAATACTATAAACACCTCTACGCAAATAAACTGGAAAACCTAGAAGAAATGGATAATTTCCTGGACACTTACACTCTTCCAAGACTAAACCAGGAAGAAGTTGAATCCCTGAATAGACCAATAGTAGGCTCTGAAATTGAGGCAATAATTAATAGCCTACCAACCAAAAAAAGTCCAGGACCAGATGGATTCACAGCTGAATTCTACCAGAGGTATAAGGAGGAGTTGGTACCATTCCTTCTGAAACTATTCCAATCAATAGAAAAAGAGGGAATCCTCCCTAACTCATTTTATGAGGCCAACATCATCCTGATACCAAAGCCTGGCAGAGACACAACAAAAAAAGAGAATTTTAGACCAATATCCCTGATGAACATCGATGCAAAAATCCTCAATAAAATACTGGCAAACCGGATTCAACAACACATCAAAAAGCTTATCCACCATGATCAAGTGGGCTTCATCCCTGGGATGCAAGGCTGGTTCAACATTCGCAAATCAATCAACATAATCCAGCATATAAACAGAACCAAAGACAAGAACCACATGATTATCTCAATAGATGCAGAAAAGGCTTTTGACAAAATTCAACAGCCCTTCATGCTAAAAACGCTCAATAAATTCGGTATTGATGGAACGTACCTCAAAATAATAAGAGCTATTTATGACAAACCCACAGCCAATATCATACTGAATGGGCAAAAACTGGAAAAATTCCCTTTGAAAACTGGCACAAGACAGGGATGCCCTCTCTCACCACTCCTATTCAACATAGTGTTGGAAGTTCTGGCTAGGGCAATTAGGCAAGAGAAAGAAATCAGGGGTATTCAGTTAGGAAAAGAAGAAGTCAAATTGTCCCTGTTTGCAGATGACATGATTGTATATTTAGAAAACCCCATTGTCTCAGCCCAAAATCTCCTTAAGCTCATAAGCAACTTCAGCAAAGTCTCAGGGTACAAAATTAATGTGCAAAAATCACAAGCATTCTTATACACCAATAACAGACAAACACAGAGCCAAATCATGAATGAACTCCCATTCACAATTGCTTCAAAGAGAATAAAATACCTAGGAATCCAACTTACAAGGGATGTAAAGGACCTCTTCAAGGAGAACTACAAACCACTGCTCAGTGAAATAAAAGAGGACACAAACAAATGGAAGAACATACCATGCTCATGGATAGGAAGAATCAATATTGTGAAAATGGCCATACTGCCCAAGGTAATTTATAGATTCAATGCCATCCCCATCAAGCTACCAATGAGTTTCTTCACAGAATTGGAAAAAACTGCTTTAAAGTTCATATGGAACCAAAAAAGAGCCCGCATCTCCAAGACAATCCTAAGTCAAAAGAACAAAGCTGGAGGCATCACGCTACCTGACTTCAAACTATACTACAAGGCTACAGTAACCAAAACAGCATGGTACTGGTACCAAAACAGAGATATAGACCAATGGAACAGAACAGAGTCCTCAGAAATAATACCACACATCTACAGCCATCTGATCTTTGACAAACCTGAGAGAAACAAGAAATGGGGAAAGGATTCCCTATTTAATAAATGGTGCTGGGAAAATTGGCTAGCCATAAGTAGAAAGCTGAAACTGGATCCTTTCCTTACTCCTTATACGAAAATTAATTCAAGATGGATTAGAGACTTAAATGTTAGACCTAATACCATAAAAATCCTAGAGGAAAACCTAGGTAGTACCATTCAGGACATAGGCATGGGCAAAGACTTCATGTCTAAAACACCAAAAGCAACGGCAGCAAAAGCTAAAATTGACAAATGGGATCTAATTAAACTAAAGAGCTTCTGCACAGCAAAAGAAACTACCATCAGAGTGAACAGGCAACCTACAGAATGGGAGAAAATTTTTGCAATCTACTCATCTGACAAAGGGCTAATATCCAGAACCTACAAAGAACTCAAACAAATTTACAAGAAAAAAACAAACAACCCCATCAAAAAGTGGGCAAAGGATATGAACAGACATTTCTCAAAAGAAGACATTCATACAGCCAACAGACATATGAAAAAATGCTCATCATCAGTGGCCATCAGAGAAATGCAAATCAAAACCACAATGAGATACCATCTCACACCAGTTAGAATGGCGATCATTAAAAAGTCAGGAAACAACAGGTGCTGGAGAGGATGTGGAGAAATAGGAACACTTTTACACTGTTGGTGGGATTGTAAACTAGTTCAACCATTATGGAAAACAGTATGGCGATTCCTCAAGGATCTAGAACTAGATGTAGCATATGACCCAGCCATCCCATTACTGGGGATATACCCAAAGGATTATAAATTATGCTGCTATAAAGACACATGCACACGTATATTTATTGCAGCACTATTCACAATAGCAAAGACTTGGAATCAACCCAAATGTCCATCAGTGACAGATTGGATTAAGAAAATGTGGCACATATACACCATGGAATACTATGCAGCCATAAAAAAGGATGAGTTTGCGTCCTTTGTAGGGACATGGATGCAGCTGGAAACCATCATTCTTAGCAAACTATCACAAGAACAGAAAACCAAACACCGCATGTTCTCACTCATAGGTGGGAACTGAACAATGAGATCACTTGGACTCAGGAAGGGGAACATCACACACTGGGGCCTATCATGGGGAGGGGGGAGGGGGGAGGGATTGCATTGGGAGTTATACCTGATGTAAATGACGAGTTGATGGGTGCAGTAGACCAACATGGCACAAGTATACATATGTAACAAACCTGCACGTTATGCACATGTACCCTACAACTTAAAGTATAATAATAATAAATAAATTTAAAAAAAAAATTAAAAGTAGAACTACTCTATGATCCAGTAATCTTACTTTCAGGTACTTATCCAAAAATAAAAATAAAATTACTATCTTGAAGAGAAATCTACTCCCCCATGCTTATTGCAGCATTATTCACAATAATCAAGATATGGAAACAACTTAAATATCGATCAGTGGATGAATAAAGACACTATAGAATACACAATATACAATATAATAGACACAATATACAATATAATGTTATTTAGCCTTTAAAAGAAAAAGGAAATCCTGACTTTTGTGACATTTGTAAAACTATGAATAGATCTAGAGAACATTATATTAAGTGAAATAAGCCGGACACAGACAAACAATTACTGTATAATATCATTTATATGTGAAATCTAAAATAGTCAAACTCACAGAAGTAGAGGGTGAAATGATGGTTGCCACAGATTTGGGGAAGGGGGCAATTGGGAGATGATGGTTAAAGGGTACAAAGTTTTAGTTATGTAAGATAAATTCTGTAGCTCTACTATAAAGCTTAATGCCTATAGCTAAGAATACCATATTGTATACTTAATGTATTAGTCCATTTTCACATTGCTGTAAAGAACTACCTGAGACTGAGTAATTTATACACATAAAAAGGAGGTTTAATTAGATCACATCCCACCAGGACCCTTCTCCAACGTTGAGGATTACAATTTGACATGAGATTTTGGTGAGGACACAGAGCCAAACCATATAACTTAACATTTGCTAAGAGGGTATATCTTATGTTAAATGTTCTAAACACAAAGAAAAAAATAATTTTAAAAGGGATCAGGGAGATCTATGGAAGGTGATTAGTATGTACCTGGCTTTGAATGGTGGTGAAAGTTTCACAGATGTGGACTCATTGAGAGGCATATATTAAGTATGAACTGCTATTTATATGTTAATCATACCCCAATAAAGTTAATCTATTTATTTTTAATTTTTAAAAAACTTTTAATTTCAGTGGTACATGTGCAGGTTTTCTATATAGGTAAACTCATGTCATAGGGGTTTGTTGTACAGGGTATTTTGTCATCCAGGCACTAAATCTAGTATTCAATGACTATTTTTTCTTATTCTCTCCCTCTTTCCACCTTTTACCTTTCAGTAGGCCCCACTGTCTTTTGTTCTCTTCTTGTGTCTATATGTTCTCCTAATTTAACTCCATTTATAAATGAGAATGTATGGTATGTGGATTTGTCTTCCTGCATTAGTTTGCTAAGGATAATGACCTCCAGCTCCATCCACGTTGCTGCCAGGAACATGATCTCATTCTTTTTTATGGCTTCGTAGTATTCTGTGGTGTATATGTACTACAGTTTCTTTATCCAGCCTATCATTTATGGGCGCTTAGGTTGATTCTATATGTTTGCCATTGTGAATAGTGCTGCAATCAACATACGCGTGCATGTGTCTTTATGGTAGAACGATTTATATTCCTTGGGGATATGTACCCAGTAATAGGATAGCTGGGTTGAATGGTAGCATTGTTTTTAGCTCTTTGAGGGATTGCCAAACTGCTTTCCACAATGGTTGAACTAGTTTAAACTCCCACTAACAGTATATGTGTTTCCTTTTCTGTGCAACCTCACCAGCATCTAGTATTTTTTGACTTTTTACTAATAGCCGTTCTGACTAGAGTGAGATTGTGTTTTGATTTGCATTTTTCTAATGATCAGTGACGTTGAGCATTTTTTATATGATTTTTTGGCGGCAGGTATGTCTTATGTAAAAAAGTTTTGTTCATATCCGTTGCCCACTTTGTAATGGGGTTGTTGGGGTTTTTTGTAAATTTAAGTTTTTCACAGATGCTGGATATTAGACCTTTGTCAGATGCATAGTATGCAAAATTTTTCTCCCATTCTTTAGGTTGTCTGTTTACTCTTCTTTTGCTGTGCATAAGCTCTTCAGTTTGATTAGATACCATTTGTGAATTTTGGCTTCTGTCGCAATTGCTTTTCACATCTTCATAATGAAATATTTGCCCGTTCCTATGTTCAGAATCTTATTGCTTACATTGTCTTCCAGGGATTTTATTGTTTTAGGTTTTATTTTTAAGTCTTTAATCTATCTTTAGTTTATGTTTATTTATGGTATAAGGAAGGGATGCCGTTTCAATCTTCTGCATGTGGCTAGCCAGTTATCCCAGCACTATTTATTGAATAAGGAATCCTTTCCCATTGCTTGTTTTTGCCAGGTTTGCCAAAGATCAAATGGTTGTAGGTATATGGCCTTATTTATAGGCTCTCTACTCTATTCCATTGGTCAATATGTCTGGTTTTGTACAAATACCATGTTGATTTGGTTACTGTAGTCCTGTATAAAAGTTGCATGACACCTCCAGCTTTGTTCTTTTTGCTAGGATTGCCTTCGCTATTGAGGCTAATTTTTGGTGCCATATGAATGTTAAAATACTTTTTTCTGGTTTTGTGAAGACTGTCATTGGTAATTTTATAGGAATAGCATTAAATATGTAAATTGTTTTGGGCAGTATTGCCATTGTAATGATATTGATTCTTCCTATTCATGAACATGGAATGTTTTATCCTTTGTTGTGTCTTCTCTGATTTCTTTGGCAATGTTTTGTAGTTTTCCTTGTAGAGATCTTTCACCACCATCAGTAGTTGTGCTCTTAGGTATTTTATTTTTTGTGGCAATTGTGAATAGGATTGCATTTCTGATTTGGCTCTCAGTTTGATTCCTGTGTTTGTTTAAAAATGCTGGTTACTTTTGCACATTGCTTTTGTATCCTGAAACTGCTGAAGTTGTTTATCAGCTAAAGGTGCTTTTGGGCCAAGACTGTGGGGTTTTCTAGATACAGAATTATGTTGTTTGCAAACAGGGATAGTTTGACTTCCTCTCTTTCCATTTGGATGCTCTTTATTTCTTTATCTTGCTTGATTGCTCTGGTCAGGACTTCTAATACTATGTTAATAATAGTAGTGAAAGAAAGCATCATCTTATTTTGCCAGTTTTCAAGGGAATGCTTCTAGCTTTTGTCCATTGAGTATGATGTTAGCTGTGGTTTTCATAGATGGCCCTTATTATTTTTGGGTATGTTCCTTCAATATCTAGTTTATTTAGAGTTTTTAAAAGGAAGAGGTGTTGAAGTTCATCAAAAGCCTTTTCTGCACCTATTGAAATAATCATGTGGTTTTGCTTCTAGTTCTGTTTATGTGATGAATTACATTTATTGATTTGTGGATGTTGAACCAACCATGCATCCCAGGGATAAAGCCTACTTGACCGTGGTGGATAAGCTTTTGGATGTGCTGCTGCCTTCATTTTGGAAGTATTTTGCTGAAGATTTTTGCATCGATGTTCATCAAGTATACTTGCCTGAAGTTTTTTGTTGTTATTGTTCTTGTATCTCTGCCAGGTTTTAGTATCAAGATAATTCTGACCTCATAGAATGAGTTCAGTAGGAGTCATCCCTCCCCTGTTTTTTTTTCAAAAGTTTTAGTAGGAATAGTACCAGCTCTTTGTTGTACATCTGATAGAATTTGACTGTGAATCTCTCTTGTCCTGAGCTGTCTTTTGTTTGTAGGCTATTTATTGCGGATTCAGTTTTGGAGCTCACTATTGGTCTGTTCATGGAATTCATTTCTTCCAGGTTCAGTCTTGGGAGCTTGTGTATGTCCAGCAATTTATCCATATCTTCTTGTTTTCTAGTTTGTCTGCACAGAGGTGCTCATAGTATTCTCTGATGGTTATTTGTATTTCTGTGCGGTCAATGGTAACATTCAATTTGTCGTTTCTAATTGTATTTACTTGAATCTTCTCTCTTTTCTTATTAGTCTAGCTAGCAGTCTCTCTTATTTTTTTTTATAAAACAATCTGGGATTCATTGTACTTTTGAATGATTTTTTATTTCTCAATCTCCTTCAGGTTAGCTCTGATTTTGGATATTTCCTGTCTTCTGTTATCTTTGGGGTTTGTTTGCTCTGGCTTCCCTAATTATTTTAGTTGTGATATTAGGTTGTTAATTTGAGATGTTTCTAACTTTCTGATGCAGGCATTTAGTGCTATAAAGTTTTCTCTTAACACTCTCTTACTGTGTCCCAGAGCTTCTGATATGATGATTCTTTGTTCTCAGTAGTCTCAAATAACTTCTCGATTTCTGCATTAATTTTAATATTTACCCAAAAGTAATACAGAAGCAGCTTGTTTAATTTCCATGTACTTGCATGGTTTTCAGTAAGGTTTTGTTTGTTTGTTTTTGAGACACAGTCTCGCTCTGTTGCCAGATTGGAGTGCAGTGGTGTGATCTCAGCTCACTGCAACCCCTGCCTCCTGGGTTCAAGGATTCTCCTGCCTCAGCCTCCCAAAAAGCTGGGACTACAGGCACATGCCACCATGCCTGGCTAATTTTTATATTTTTAGTAGAGATGCGGTTTCACCATGTTGGACAAGCTGGTCTCGAACTCCTGACCTAAGTGATCTGCCTGTCTTGACCTCCCAAAGTGCTGGTATTCCAGGTGTGAGCCTCCATGCTCAGCCTTGAGGAAGCTTTTTAGTCTTGAAGTTAATTTTTTTTAAAGCCAAAAATAACAGCAAATAGCTTATGAAAAAGTATTACAGAAATGAATAGTCACATTTATGAGTTTATGGTGGATTGAAAACATATTACCTCTGCTTTCTCTTGACATCTCTGTTAAATAATTTGAAGGATTTGAAAAACACACACACATATACACACACAATTGACTTTAACTTAAATTCAAGGATTCAAAGGAAACAAGAGTAGAGATATGAGTAGACAAAAGATATCAACAACATTTCCAAAGCTGAAAACAGAGCTAGTGGGTATATAAGTTATTGTCACAAGAGAAACTATAAAAGCCTCCAAATATCCTTAAAAAGTTAAAATGAAGAGCAGAAATGCTGCTAAGTGTTTATAAAGGAAGCAGATAGACTAGTATATCTCCTACTGAACTCTGAAGGCAGGAAAATACCCACCGCTATCTGACAGAAAACTCAGGTAAATTATAATATATAAATTAGCTAATTCAAAGAAATTCCAGAATCAGGACTTCTGGGTACAGGTAAGTGAGGGGTACAGTTCTGAAGTGTAAGAATTGTAAAGATTAAACTAGAAGATACAACATACACAACTGTGAGACTCAGGCCCCCTTTTCTTCTAACTTGACTCTGAAATATGAGCAATCATAGGTGGTGTATTAGTCTTTTGTCACAATGATATGAAGAAATACCCAAGACTATGTGATTTAAAATGAAAAGAGGTTTAATTGATTTACAGTTCTGCATAGCATAGTTCTCACAATGCTATGAAGAAATACCCAAGACTGGGTGATTTAAAATGAAAAGAGGTTTAATTGATTTACAGTTCTGCATAGCATAGTTCTCACAATGCTATGAAGAAATACCCAAGACTGGGTGATTTAAAATGAAAAGAGGTTTAATTGATTTGCAGTTCCACATGGCTGGGAAGGCCTCAGGAAACTTACAATCATGGCAAAAGGGGAAGCAAACACATCCTTCTTCACAAGGCAGCAGGAGAGAGAAATGCCAAGCAGAGGGAAAAGCCCTCTATAAAACAATCAGATCTCTTGGGAATTCACTCACTATCACAAAAACAGCTGCATGGGCATAACTGCCCCCGTGATTCAATTATCCTCCACTGGGTCCCTCACAAATGTGGGAATTATGGAAACTAAAATTCAAGATTAAATTTGGGTGGGGTCATAGCCAAACATATTATTCCACCCCAACCCCGCCCAAATTCACGTCCTCACATTTCAAAACACAATCATGCCTTCGCAACAGTCCCCCAAAGTCTTAACTCATTCTAGCTTTATCCCAAAAGTTCAAGTTCAAAGTCTCATCTGGGACAAGGCAAGAAGTCCCTTCTGCCTATGAGTCTGTAAAATCAAAAACAAGTTAGTTACTTTCTAGATATAATGAGGATACAGGTATTGAGTAAATACACCCATTTTAAATGGGAGAAAGTGACCAGCCCTGTGGCTTTGCAGGGAACAGCACCCCTCCTGGCTGCTTTCTTGGGCTAGCATTGAGTGTCTGCAGCTTTTGCAGGCACAAAGTGCAAGCTATCAGTGGATCTACCATTCTAGGGTGGACGGTGGCCCTCTTCTCACAGCTCCACTAGGCAATACCCCAGTGGGGACTCTGTGTGGGAGCTCCAACCACACATTTCCCTTCTGCACTGCCCTGGCAGAGGTTCTCCATGAGGGATCTACCTCTGCTGCAAACTTCTGTCTGGACATCCAGGCATTTCCATACATCTTCTGAAATCTGGGTGGAGGTTCTCAAACCTCAATTCTTGACTTATTTGCACCCACAGGCCCTACACCTAGTGTAAGCCACCAAGGCTTGAGATTTGTACTCTCTGAAGCAATGGCCTGAGCTGTTTGCTGGCCCCTTTTAGCCAGGGCCAGAGTTGAAGTAGTTGGAATTCAGGGCACCATGTTCTAAGGCTGCACAGAGCAGGTGGGTCCTGAGCCTAACCCACGAAACCATTTTTCCCTCCTGGGCCTCTAGGCATGTGATGAGAGGAGCTGCAATGAGGTTCTCTGATATGCCCAGGAGATATCTACCCCATTGTTTTGGTAATTAACATTCAGCTCTTTGTTACTTATGCAAATTTCTGCAGAAGAGCATGAATTTCTCCCCAGAAAATGGGGTTTTCTTTTCTATCACATCTTCAGGCTACAAATTTTCCAAACTTTTATGCTCTGCTTTCTCTTGAATGCTTTGCCACTTAGAAATTTATTCCACCAGATACCCTAAATCATCTTTCTCAAATTCAAAGTTCCACACATGTCTCAGGTAGAGGCAAAATGCCAGTCTCTTTGTATAGTAAGAGTCACCTTTACTGCAGTTCCCAACAAGTTCTCTTCTCCATCTGAGATCACCTCAACCTGGACTTCATTGTCCATATTACTATCAGCATTTCCGTCAAAGCTATTCAAGAAGTCTCTAGCAAATTCCAAACTTTCACACATCTTCCTGTCTTCTGAGCCCTCCATGTCTTTAGGAAGTTCCAAACTTTCCCACATTTTCTTGTCTTCTTCTGAGCCCTCCAAGCTGTTCCAAGCTCTGTTATCCAGTTCCAAACTCGCTTCCACATTTTTGGGTATCTTTACAGCAACACCCCACCCCTGGTGCCAATTTACTGTATTAGGCCATTCTCATCCTGCTATGAAGAAATATCTAAGACTGGGTAATTTATAATGAAAAGTAGTTTAATTGATTCACAGTTCCACATAGCTGGGAAGGCCTCAGGAAACTTACAATCATGGCAGAAGTGGAAACAAACATGTCCTTCTTCACAAGGCAGCAGGAAAGATATGCCAAGCAAACAGGGAAAAGCCCCTTATAAAACCATCAGATCTCCTGAGAACTCACTCACTATCACAAGAACAGCAGCATAGGGGTAACCGACCCCATGACTGAATTACGTCCCACTGGGTCCTTCTCATGACACATGGGGATTATGGGAACTACAATTCAAGATGAGATTTTGGTGGGAATACAGCCAAACCATATCAGACAGGGATTAGAGTACCCCCTCACTGAGGAAATACACTTGCCCAAAAGGCAGACCTGTAGGTGCTGACAGCTGGAAATCCTCCTAGTAAAAATGGCCTAGTTTCTGCCCAATTAAACTTTAGTGAATGTTGTTACTTGATAAGCCTCTCCCACACCACACACAGAGTTCCCAATCAGCCTTAAGTGGCCTAGGATCATGAGAGATTGATGAGAATCCTAAATATAAAAGAGACCAAAGCATACAAAGAGAAACAATGGAGCACAGGGGATGCAGAGACAGCACAGGGAGCAAAAGTAAACTTGAAACAAAAAAATAACAATAACTCAGATTGTCAAAAATGGTGGGATAAATACTGCATCCAAAAGAACAAGAATAGACCTCTACTTAAATAGATACATTCAGAATATAAAGAAGGTTTTGGACATTAAAGATTTGATAAAATAAATTTAAAACTCAGTCAAAATGATGAAAGAGAAACTTGAGAAAATCTGCAAGAAAATAGAACAAATAAAACAAAGAGATTGAAACAGTAGAGAAAACATAAGAAAATTAGAAATACAAATAAGGATGATAATGAACACTTTCCAAGTTACTTGTTAGTGATATGCAAGAATCTTAGAGATAAATATTCTAAAAAGCTTCCCAAGTTGGAGGAACAGAATCAGTTTACAGACAAAGAAAATGAATAGAGGATTTCTCAAAAATAACACTGGATTCTTTAAGTAAATGGAGTGAGGATGTCAAATTATAAAAGAAAAATATTGTAAGCTATAATTCTATGTCCTTCAAAGAACAAACATGTGTGAAGGTAGAATTTTTAAAAAGATGTTTTAGACACTCAAGTTTTCAAAATTTTACTTCACTTACACATTTTCTCAGGAAGTGCCTGGAAAATAAGCTCTACTAAAACAAATAAACCAAGAAAGGGAATACATGAGGTCCAGGAAAGAAAAGGCTCAACATAGGAAATAAATGAAATCTCAGGATGTTGACAAAAGGAAGTCAAGCATATTAGTGAATCAAAATGCAAGACAATAGCTGTGCTGCAGGTCCAATAAGCAATCAGTCCTGATCAGAGTATGTGGTTGAAGGGTTGCTGATGGGATGCTGTCATAGCCCATTTGGGCTGCTATAATAAAATAAGTTAGACTGGATAATTTATAAACAACTGTAAGAAATTTATTGCTCATAGTTCTGGAGGCCAAGCAGTCTGAGATCAAAGCTCCAGCAGACTGAGTGTGAAATATCTCTCTCTGCTTCATAGATGGTACCTTCTTGCTGTATGCTCGCATGTGGAAAGGGCACACATGCTCTCTCAGACCTCTTTTACAAGGGTGCTAATCATTCCCACGGCTCTACCCTCCCGACCTAGTCATCTCCTAAAGGCCCCACTTCCTAACACTGTAATAACACACTGAGGATTATATTTAAACATATGAATTTTGGAGGGACACATTCATATCATAGCAGAGGTCGCCAAAGAAAAGTGAAATTAATACATTGAGAATTAATCTTCTGTGGGAGAATTTGGGTATGAATTAGTGATAGATATACCAAAGTAAATCAAATGATAAATAGGCAATTCATGACTACAGAGAAAGCAAAAGAGTTCTGTTTCTGAAAGACTACATAGCTCATGAGGGAACTCTACCTAGTTATAATAACGTAAATATTAAATACTGATTGATAGAAAAATTATGAAAAAACTTTCAGGATACTGGGGGAGACATGTATTAGAGAGACAGTATTACAAAGAAAATCTTCATATTCCAAAGCATAATAAATCAAAATTATAAAATCAAGAGATTGCATGTTATTTAAACCATCGTAAATATGTTATTTAGACTAAGAAGGTAATTACCAAAAAAAAAAAAAAAAAAAAAAAAGTTACAAAGGTTTGCCTTTGAAGAGTGGGAATTAGAATGACCCAGGTTAAGTTAAGATGAGACAGAGGACTGCTATTCGTTGCTATAGGCTGTCACTTTAACTAGACTATTAAGTGTAATTTAATTTAAAAATGTAATTATGTAAGAAAATACGTGATAGAAAAAGTATATCTCTGAAAATGATTTGCTATAGAATCAAAAAAGTACAACCAAAAACAATTTATAAAAGGCAACATGAAATTAAAATGGACAAATAGCTAACAACATAATATAATATAAAAATAAACATTAAGAACAATAAGGAGCATACAAACTGTTGCAGAAAATAGAAACAATATTATTGAGGACAAATTTAAACTGTAATAAATAAGGAAATGGACAATGAGATGAAAATAATAAAAGAAAAAATCACAAAAATTGAGGTCAGAGAAGAGGACCATATATATATGCAGTGTTAATAAAGAAAAGTTAAAAATAAATAAAACAAAAATAATAATCACAGCCCTAATAGAACAAAATATTCTGAGCTGAAGAAAACAATCTCTGTTTGTTATTTAAAAATGCTCGCCCAGGCACGGTGACTCACTCCTGCAATCCTAGCACTTTGGGAGGCCGAGGCAGGTGGATCATGTGAAGTCAGAAGTTAGAGACCAGTCTGGAGAACATGGTGAAACCCTGCCTCTACCAACAATTACAAAAATTAGCTGAATGTGGTGGCGTACACCTGTGGTCCCAGCTACTCTGGAGGCTGAGGCAGGAGAAATGCTTGAACCTGGGAGGCGGAGGTTGCAGTGAGCTGAGATGATGCCACTGCACTCCAGCCTGGGCAAGAGTGGGACTCCATCTCAAAAAAAATAAAAATAAAAATAATAATAATAATAATAAAAGGCTCACTCTATTCCAGAAAGTGATCAATAAAGAGGGATAAATCCTTGAAATAGTTTTTTTTTTTAAAGGACAAATTTTTTTTAAAAAAAGAATCCTGCTAATCAGGAAGAAAATTTACATTCTGTTAAAAAGAGAATGGTTGCAAGTAATAATCAATATAACAATGTGCAGAGAATATTTAAGGAATAAAATTGTAAACCCAAAATTTTTATGCCTTGCCAATTTGTAGTTTGTATATTAAGGTAGAGAAAAGCATTCTCATTCTTTCCCGCCAGGTTCATAAAGCACCACCTCTATTAGGTATCTAGGGATGCTGTAACAAATTACCATAACCTTGGAGGCTTACAACAACAGAAATTTGTTCTCTTATAGTTAAAGGGGCCATAACTCCAAAATCAAGGTGTCAGCTTGGCTGCATTTCCTCTAGAGGCTCTAGGGAATACTCTATTCATCGCCTCTTCCTAGTTTCTGGTGTCTACAGCAATCCTTAGTGATCCTTGGTTTATAGTTTCATCACTCCAATCTCTGCTGCTCTCTTCTCATCGCCATCTTCTCTTCATATCTGTGCCCAAATTCCCTCTGCCTCTCTCCTGCATGACTGCATTTAGGGTTCATCTGGAAAATCCAGTGTTAGCTTCCCCTCTCAAGATCCTCAACTGAATCACATCTTTTTGCCATGTAAGGTGAGAGTGACAGGTTCTGGGGATTATGATGTGGATATATCTTTGGAGACACCATTCAATCCATTGCTCCATCTGTATTAGTCAGGGTTCTCTAGAGGGACAGAACTAATAGGATACACACACACACACACAAATATATATATATTATATATATACACACACACACACACTCATATATATGTATGAGTTTATTAAGTATTAACTTACACAATCACAAGGTTCCAGAGGGAGGAACGCTGCCTGCAAACTTGAGGTTGCTTGGCTGTTTGCAAACTTGAGGAGCAAGAAGAGTCAGTCTGAGTCTCAAAACTGAAGAACTTGGAGTCCGACGTTCAAGGGCAGGAAGCATTCAGCATGGAAGAAATCTGTGGGCTGGGAGGCTAGGCCACTCTCTCCTTTTCACGTTTTTCTGCTTGCTTTATATTTGCTGCCAGCTGATTGGATGGTGCCCTCCTGATTAAGGGTGGGTCTACCTTTCCCACTGACTCAAATGTTAATCTCCTTTGGCAATACCCTTACAGACACACCCAGGATTAACACTTTGTATCCTTTAATCCAATAACATTGACACTCAGTATTAACCATCATAAGTCCACCCCTTTCAATTGAACCTATACACATCTCCTGAGATCATATATAATCTTCAAATAAAGACAATAGTAAGGTCATAATTGTGCCAAACATAATACCACTATCCTCCGAACAACCAGAAACACACCAATCTCCAACTGAAATACTATTACATAAAGTTAACAATACTCAAATGCTGATATGAAGTCAATAAATCTTATGTCACATGATAAAGGAAAAAGGAAGTAAAATGAAGATGTTTCCTTTTTTTATTTATTATACGTTAAGTTCTAGGGTACATGTGCACAACGTGCAGGTTTGTTACATATGTATACATGTGCCATGTTGGTGTGCTGCACGCATTAACTCATCATTTACATTAGGTATATCTCCTAATGCTATCCCTCCCCCCTACCCCCTCCCCAAAATAGGACCCAGTGTGTGATGCTCCCCTTCCTGTGTCCAAGTGATCTCACTGTTCAATTCCCACCTATGAGTGAGAACATGCGGTGTTTGGTTTTCTCTTCTTGCAATAGTTTGCTGAGAATGATGGTTTCTAGCTGCATCCATGTCCCTACAAAGGACACGAACTCATCCTTTTTTATGGCTGCATAGTATTCCATGGTGTATATGTGCCACATTTTCTTAATCCAGTCTGTCACTGATGGACATTTGGGTTGATTCCAAGACTTTGCTATTGTGAATAGTGCCACAATAAACATACACATGCATGTGTCTTTATAGCAGCATGACTTATAATCCTTTGGGTATATACCCAGTAATGGGATGGCTGGGTCAAATGGTACCACTAGTTCTAGATCCTTGAGGAATTGCCATACTGTTTTCCATAATGGTTGAACTAGTTTGCAATCCCACCAACAGTGTAAAAGTATTCCTATTTTTCCACATCCTCTCCAGCACCTGTGGTTTCCTGACTTTTTAATGATTGCTATTCTAACTGGTGTGAGATGGTATCTCATTGTGGTTTTGATTTGCATTTCTCTGATGGCCAGTGATGATGAGCATTTTTTCATGTGGTTGACTACCTTTTGCTACTACCCATTCTGTATTCCCTTTGCCTTCAGCAAGCACCTCAGTAGGCTGTGGTTTTTTCATGGCAGAGTGACCCAAACCTTCATTCCTAAAGGATCTGGGCCATTTGTAGTCCTGTCTGGATTGGGCTGTTGTAGCTTCCCATTGACCTTAATCACAGGGCATGGTAATACTAAGAGATGCCCTAATGGATCTCCTGTATTCCATGCATACTCCTCCTTAACTCTGTTGTGGAGTAGTAGACTGATTTCATCTTGTTAGTCTGGGTCAATCACCCCAGTCAACACTGTAACTCCCTTCTTAGCCTGTTAACTTAAAAGTAAGAGGAGCCCAAAGTGTCCAGGTTGCAATCTTAACTTCCATTTTAATTGGATTGTTGTGTCTCCTGGTGGCAGCACTCCTCCCTCTGGAACAAAGACCCCTAGGTCAGCAGAACACAATGTCATGGGAACAGGAAGCAAAAATTTTGCTAGTGGATCACTAGGGGTGATGGTGAGTGGTGCCACTTCCACCCCTTGATTCCTGGACCCATGAATTCTGGTTACAGGAGAAACAGTACTATATATTGGTTGCTGATTCAGAGCATATACGACCTTCTGGAGAACTTTGTCCCAGCCCTGCATAGTATTGTCACCTAGTTGGCATTGTAAATGTGATTTCAAAAGGCCATTCCACCATTCTATACATCCAACTGCTTTAGGATAATGGGAAACATGCTATAACCAGCGAATTCCATAAGCATGATCCCACTGCTGCACTTCTTTAGCCATAAAGTGAGTGTCTTGGTCAAAGGCAATGCTGTATGGAACACCAGGATGGTGGATAAGGCATTCCATGAGTCCATATCAAGGGCTCAGTGTTGGTCTCTGCTGCTGGCAAATTGGGCACTCAGCAGTGGCAATAGCCAGGTCAGCCTTAGTAAGTGGAAGTCAATGTTGCTGAGCCCATGTGTAACCTCCATCCCTGCCACCATGGCCATTTTTTTCATGGGCCAATTAGGTGATGACAGGGGTAGCTAGGGCCCAAGTCAATAAATTCAGCCTGATCCAACTCTATGTTACTTCCACCATTATCCCATACCCTTAATATCCATTCCCATGCCTGTTCTCCATATTTCTGTTTATATAAATTAGAGAACTCAAACAGTTCTTTTCCAGTGTTGTGCACCCCCTCATGGGTCACACTATCAACCTCACCTCTAGAGGCTCACCAGGACTTTAGTTAATTATATGTCTAGAAGCAAACAGAGGTGTTGAGGGTCACTCCTGAGAAGAATCAACATTACTTAGCCTGGAAACTGCCTCAGGAGAGGCCATCACTGTGGCCTCAGGCAGTGCAGGGTTTATCTCCTCAGACAAAGGTGGAAAGTCTGATGGAATCATGGGCTGGGGAGAGGATGTTGCCACCACTGGGAATGGGGAAGCTGTATCTTCTGGCAAAAAAGGTTCATAGAGTTTACAAACTCAGTGTCCCCAGCTTCATCAGGGTCCTCCCACACATCTCCATTCCAAATTGCAGGGTCCCATTATTTTCCAAACAATGCCCTCACTTTAACAGTAGACACAAGGCTGGGCATGCACCTTTAGTTGCAGGTCAGCCATTCGCATGATAAAAGCTTGTGTCTGTTTTTCCACAATTTCAGCTCTTTCTCCATGGGAGATAAGACTCTTACTCAGGGCAATCTTAACAGATTTGAGGCTCAGTATGTGCTTCTGAAGCTGGGAGACAGAATCCTTGAGTTCATCATTTTCTTTCATCACTTTGTCCATTGAACTTAGGAGCAACCAACCAGCTTCATTATATCCTTAGTTCTCCTCATGTGGTCAAAGATATTATGGATAAAATCACTAAACTCCTTGACCCTCATGAGCAGTAAATCAGCGGTGTCAAATGCATTTATTTTACATAACTCTCTAAATAGTTCACAGCAAGGACTATCAGTGTTCTCCATAGTATTAGAAGTATAGTCCTAAGCATTTTGGGGTCTAATCATATTAAGTAGCCAACTTCAGAAACCCCAAAACCAACAAAATAACTCCATTCTTAATATTTTGTTCCTCTAGAATCACTCCTGGTAGCAAAATCTGTATTAGTCAAGGTTCTCCAGAGGGACAGAACTAATAAGATATATATAAAGAGGAGTTTATAGAGTATTGACTTACATGATCACAAGTTCCCCCAATAGGCTGTCTGCAAGCTTAAGGAGCAAGGAGAGCCAGTCCAACTCTCAAAACTGAAGAACTGGGCCAGGCATGGTGGCTCACACCCGTAATCCCAGCACTTTGAGAGGCCAAGACAGGCAGATCATAAGGTCAGGAGTTTGAGACCAGCCTGGCCAACATGGTGAAACCCCATCTCTACTACAAATACAAAAGTTAGCCAGGCATTGTGGCAGGGGCCTGTAGTCCCACCTACTCATGAGGCTGAGTCAGGAGAATTGCTTGAACCCAGGAGGTAGAGGTTGGAGTGAACCGAGATCATGCCATTGCACTCCAGCCTAGGTGACAGAGTGAGACTCCATCTCAGAAAACAATAACAAAAAAAAAAAAAAGGAGGAGGAAGAAGAAGAAGCAGCAGCAGCAGCAGAAGGAGGAGGAGGAGGAGGAGAGGAGGAGGAGGAAGAAGAAGAAGAAAGAAAGAAAGAGAGAAAAAGAAAGAAAGAAAGAAAGAGAAAGAAAGAAGAGGAAGAAGAAGAAGAAGAAGGAGAAGGAGAAGGAGAAGGAGGAGGAGGAGGAAGAAGAAGGAAGAAGAAGAAGAAAAGAAGGAAGAAGGAGAAAGAAAGAAGAAGAAGAGGAAGAAGAGAGAAGAAGAAGAAGAAGAAGAATAAGAAGNAGGAGGAGGAGGAGGAGGAGGAGGAGGAGGAGGAGGAGGAGGAAGAAGGAAGAAGGAAGAAGGAAGAAGGAAGAAGGAAGAAGGAAGAAGGAAGAAAGAAGAAAGAAGAAAGAAGAAAGAAGAAGAAAGAAGAAAGAAGAAAGAAGAAGAAAGAAGAAAGAAGAAAGAACTGGAGTCCGATATTTGAAGGCAGGAAACATCCAGCATGGGAGAAATCTGTGGGCTGGAGGCTAGGCCAGTCTCTCCTTTTCACGTTTTTTTTCCCTGCCTTATATTCGCTGGCAGCTGATTAGATGGTACCCACCCAATTAAGGATGAGTCTGCCTTTCCCAGTCTACTGACTCAAATGTTAATCTCCTTTGGCAACACCCTCACAGACACACCCAGGATCAATAGTTTGTATCCTTCAATCCAATCAAGTTGACATTCAGTATTAACCATCACTCCTATGTGAACTTCTTGGGGGGAAGAAAAAACTACGTGAAAATTTATTCCAACTAATTTGAGAGTAAAATTAAGAGCTCCTGAGTAATGGTGGTTAAAAAGTATTGGCAGATAAAATATGATTTTCTCAATGATTTTTTAATACCTATTTTCTTATTCAACTAAATATACAAAAATAATTATAAGATAGAATGTATATAAAAAACACAATTAACTGTATGTTAAACCCATATCGTATTTAGAAAAACTGGGAATGGGGAAGAGAATATGCCACAAGACTAGCTCCTTTTATGGTTATGTATATGGGACAGAGTAGGAAAGATACTGCAATTTTATGCTTTTTGAATTTTGAACCATATGAATGTGCTACCGATTAAAAAAACATTATTTTTCTAAAGAGACAAGAGATCGAATATTTTGAATAAAAGGAACTTGGATTTTTACCTCACAGTGCAAACACGCATTTTAAATAAATTGAAAACTTAAATGTAAAATTCAAAGCTAGGAAATATTTGAAAATTATTGATAAGCTAACTGATTTGATTATGCACAGGACCATTTAAACTATATAGTTAGAGTCATTTGAAAAAGTCTTAAAATTTTATTTATGTAATTGGCTACATTAAAAATTGTTTTCTGTGCATTTATAAATTGAATGGCAAAAAAAGACTAGAAAAATATTTATAAAAATTATAGAAGAGTGCTAATATTATATGCCAGGAACTCATAAATCAGTAAAATAAATATTTAACATTCTTTAGATAATATGGCAGAGAACAAGAAAAAAACAATTTACTACAGAAAAAAAGAAAACAGAACAGATGGGAAATAGTTGACCACATATTAAATTGAAGATATGCAACCCTAAGTAAAAAAGATGACATTTTTAGTACGTCAAGTTGGCTAAAACTTGCCTTTACATTGCCCTTTCCCCCCTGCCATAAGACCAAAATAGGAGCTTTTCCTTCAGCCTTATCCCAAAATGCAGAACACATGGAACAGAGTCAAAGCTGGTCTTCAGCCAACACGTACATGAGAGAGAAATAAAGGCTGGTTATTACCGGCCACTGTGATTTCAGTGGTTATACATGTTCACAATATGACTTAGCAAAAGCTAATACAGTAACCATAAATGCAAAGATAACAAAAGACTGAAATGAGTTATAATATTGAAGAAAAGAATTTGTAACCTGCTACAAATAAAAATAGGCAATATAAACTCACGAACAAAGAAAATGTAATAATGCAATTTTAGTAAGAATGCCTTGATTATATTTTATTTATTGGCACATCGGTTCTTTGGGTTTCTTTTTAAGTGAAGGACTATTTCAAATGGAAATGAATATATATTTTAATATATATATATATATATATTTTTTTTTCTTTTTTCAAGACAGGGAAGACTTCCGGGGAAGTGTGGGAGAAAAGAGAGAATTGGGAAGAATATAATCAATCCCTTGCAGAGTGCGATGAACATTAGGGTAGTTATAGGAGGTGCAGGCTAGGGCATGAAGGTTGAATGCTGAACTGAAGCATCTACGGAGGTCCAATGAAAACCCAAGGAATGAACATCTAACTGATGTCACCTAACATGTTTTACACAGGGTTTTTCAGTAAAATATATGCATAAATTAAATGCTAATAATTACAAGAAAGTATATCTAGAATCTAATGAAGATAACCTTTGGCTCCATTCAGTTATAATCATAGGCTCTCTGAATAAGAAGGGGCTTCAAATGTCATTTGTTATTTCAATTCTATTTTAGTAACTTCCTTACACAACTCTATCAGGACCAAAATTTATAAAACAAAATTTTTGTCTTGCAATTTCCAAAACCATGAGTACTACAAATGAATACTAGGTCTTCCACATATTATTAAACTATTTTGATGGTTGAGAGGAATGAAAAAGAGATATTGTTCAATCTGGAGTCCATAATTGCCAAAGATGGATGCATCAAGAATGATGGTAAACATTTTCAACACCTGCTTCCTCTTCCCAGAATATGTCATCATTATCATAAAAATAAATGTATTGGCTATTAAATAGGCTCTTTACTACATGGGTTCCAATTTACCAGAAATTAGATTGTATTTAATAAAAATATAACAAATTACACGTAGAAAACTTTCATATGACATATTACCTTGTTTAATCAGGTTTTGGGAACTTCTCCATGCCTCAGAGGATTACACTGAATATTCAGAACATCAAACACCCTTTTTGAGAACAGAGCTATTATATTTTTGGGTTGTTAATAAAATAGATGCTATAGGAATTAACAGCTCACCAGCTTCCATCCCTGTGAAATAAAGAAGAAACATTGTGGCTGGTAGTTAGAAATGTCCTTCACAGAAAAGTAATGCAGAATTTATTTTAAAATATTTTGTTATAAAATGTAACCACAAGAAGCATAATTTAATAAAATATCTTTTTAAAGTAACAAATATGCTACTGAAAAATGACACACGACATCTCAATGCAGATAAAGGAAAACATTTTTGTTAGAAAACCTGCTGACCTCATCACGTGACTTTAATATTAAAATGTGATGAACTTGAAGAATAATGAACAACAAAAACTGTGTCACTGTTAAATAATGGAAAGTGAGAAATAACACGAAGCATAAAACTTTTTTCTGCTTATGGCTTTATAGATTCTGTACAAAAGGCAAAATATGTTTAATCTCCACACAGGAAGGAATAAACACATTGAGACCTGGCATGATACACATTCGGGGTCAGAAGTTACGGATACATGTCAGCATATAGAACTTTTGGCAGTTCTATTCTCAGAGGTGTCATTGAGCTTGATGGAATGAGGCCTATCCAGAATAGGAGGGTGTATCTTGTCCAAAAAAAATGTGAGAACAACAGTGAATATCACAAATGCAAGCATTTCTAAACAGGCCGTGTAAATAAGGTAAAAGGAGATTAGAAAGCAACTAAGAAAGGCAGAAAAATAATATCTGATCATTATATGTGTCTGAATTGTATACCTATCTTCCAGACATAAGCTATGAATACTGTTTCCCTGACACAGATAGGAAAGAAATAATTAAAATCCTCTCTCTTCACAGATGACATGATCTTCTATAGAGAGAATCCTAAGGAATCCACTAAAAAATTATTAGAACTAATAAATGTTTTCAGCAAGTTTGCAGGATACAAGATCAATATTTAAAAATTGTGCTTCTATATTCTTGCAACAAAGAGTCTGAACATGAAATTAAGAAACGAGTTCTTGGCTGTTTGTACTTTTTTTTTTCTTTTTTTTTTTTTTTTAAAGAAACATCTGTTCATCTTTGCCCAGTTTTTAGTGGGTTTTTTTTTTTTTCTTGTTTACTTGTTTGAGCTACTTGTAGATTCTGGATATAAGTCCTTTGTCAGAGTAATAATTTGCAAATATCTTCTCCCATTCTGTAGGTTGCCTGATTATTCTGTTGATTATGTCTTTTGCTGTGCAGGAGCATTTTAGTTTAATTAAGTCTGTTTGTCTATTTTTGCTTTTGTTGCTAGTGCTTTTGGGTTTCATCATAAATTCTTTCCATAGAGCAACGTCCAGAAGAATTTTTTCTAGATTTTCTTCTAGAATTTTTATAGTTTCTGGTCTTATGTTTAGGGTCTTTAATCCATCTTGAGTTAATTTTTGAATATAGTAAGAGAGAGGGGTCCAGCTTTATTCTTCCACAGATAGCTAGCCAGTTTTCCCAGCATCATTTATTGAAAAGTATGTCCTTTCCCCATTGTTTATTTTTGTAAACTTTATCAAAGATCCATTGGTTATAGGTATATGACTTTATTTCTGGGTTCTCTGTTCCATTTCACTGATCCATGTACCTATTTTTGTGCCAGTACCATGCAGTTTTTATTAGTATGGCCTTGTAATATAATTTGAAGTTAGGCAATGTAATGCTTCCAGATTTGTTCTTTCTGCTTAGGAGTGCTTTGGCTATTTGGGCTTTTTGTTGTTGTTCCATATGAATTTTAGGATTTTTTTTTTAATTCTGTGAAGGAAGACATTGGTAATTTGATAGGAACCACATTGAATCTGCAGATTGCTTTGGGCAATATGGCCATTTTAATATTATTGATTCTTCTAATCCATGAGCATGGGATATTTTTCTATTTTATTGGGCCAGCTACAATTTATTTCATCAGTGTTTTGTAGTTTCTGTTGTAGAGATCTTTGTTAAATGTATTCATAAGTGTTTAACATTTTTTTTGTGTGACTACTGTAAATAGGATTGAGTTCTTAATTTGGTTCTCAGTTTGAACATTATTGGTGTATATAAATGCTACTAATTTTTGTAAATTGATTTTGTATCCTGAGACTTTACAGAAGTTGCTTATTAACTCTAGGAGTCTTTTGGAGGAGCCTTTAGGATTTTCTAAGTATATGGTTGTGTCATCAACAAACAGAGATAATTGGACATCCTCTTTTCTAATTTGGATGTCTTTTATTTCTTTTCTTGCTTCATTGTTCTGGCTTGGGCTACCAGTACTATGTTGAATAAGAGTGATGAGAGTGGACATCCTTTTCTTGTTCTAGTCCTGAGGTGAAATGCTTTCAAATTTTCCTCATTCAGTATGATGTTGACTATGCGGTTTGATATATGGCCATTATTTTGAGATGTATTCCATTTATGCCTAGTTTGTTGAGGATGTTTTTAAATTATGAAGTGATGTTGCATTTTATCAAATACTTATTTTACATCTACTGAGATGATCAGAAAGTTTTTGTTCTTTGTTCTGTTTACATGGTGAATCATGTTTATTACTTTGCATATGTTGAACCATCCTTGCCTCCCTGGAATTAAGCCCACTTGATTGTGATGGATTTTTTTTCTTCTTTTTTTTTGATGTTCTGTTGGATTCAGTTTGATAATATTTTGTTGAGGATATTTGCTACTACATTTGTCAGGAATATTGGCCTGTAGGTTTCTTTTCTTGTTATATCCTTGTCTGATTTTTCATATGAGGCTAACACTGAATTTATAGAATGAGTTAGGGAGAGATTCCTACTCCTTAATTTTTTGGAATAGTTTCAGTAAGATTGATATTAGTTCTTTGCACGTCTGGTAAAATTTGGCTGTGTATCTGTTTGGTCCTGGTGTTTTTTGTTGTTGTTGGGAGATTTTTTATTACCAATTTGATTTCATTACTAAGTATTCCAATAAACATATTTAAAAAATCCTGAACATCACTAATCATCAGAGAAGAGCAAATTAAAACCACAATGAGATATTATCTTATATCAGTCAGAGTGGCTATTATTACAAAGTTAAAAAACAACATATGTTACTATGGATACAGAGTAAAGAGAAGGCTTATACACTGTTGGAGGGAATGTAAATTAGTTCAACCTCTATGGAAAACAGTATGGAGATATTCCAAAGAAGTAAAAATAGAACTACCATTTGATTCAGCAATCCCATTACTGGGTATCTACCTAAAGAAGAAGAATCCATTATATAAGAAAAAAACCCCTGCACTCATATGTTCATTGCAGCACTATTCACAATAGCACAGTCATGGAACCAACCTAAGTGTTCACCAAGGGTTGGTGGACACTTACCACATTTTCTTTAAACACATACATACCACAGTTTCTTTATATGTATACACACACACACACACACACACACACACACACACACACAGAGTGGAATACTATTCAGCCATAAAAAAAGAATAAAATCATGTCCTTTGCAGCAACATAGATGGAGCTGGAGGCCATTATCCTAAGTAAACTAACTCAGAAGCGGAAAATCAAAGATCACGTGTTCTCATTTATAAGTGGGAACTAAACAATGAGTACACGTGGACATAAAGTTGCAACATAAGTAACATATGTTACTGTGGATACAAAGTAAAGAGAAGGCTTGTACACTGTAGGAGGGAATGTAAATTAGTTCAACCTCTATGGAAAACAGTATGGAGATATCCAAAATAAGTAAAAATGGAACTACCATTTGTAGTTCTACATATGTAGTTACATATGAGAAAACTTATACTCTGAAAACTATAAAACATTGTTGAAAGAAATTAAAGAAAATCTAAACAAATGGAAAAATATCCCGTGTTCACAGATCTAAAGACTTAACATTATGATGATGGGCGTACTTTCCAAATTGATCTATAATCCATATCAGAATTGCAGCTGACTTCTTTGCAGAAATTAACAAGATGATTCTAAAAGTCACATTTATTACAAAGGACTTTTATGTTGTTTTTGTTATAATCTTGATACAGAAAAATATAGTAGGAGAAATTACACTGCTCTATTTCAAAATTCACTGCAAAACAAAAAAAAAGAATTTTAAAAATGAACAAAGCCTCCAAAAAATTTGGGATTATGTTAAACAACCAAAACTAAGAATAATTGGTGATCCCAAGGAAGAAGAGAAATCTAAAAGTATGGAAAACATATTGAAGGGAACAATCAAGAAAATTTCCCTGGCCTTGCTGAAGATCTAGACATTCAAATCCAAGAAGCTAGAAGAACACCTGGGAAATCATCACAAAAAGATCATCACCTAGACACATAGTCATCAGGTTATCTAAAGTCAAGATGAAGGAAAGGATTTTAAGAACTGTAAGGCAAAAGCATCAGGTAACCTATAAAGGAAAACCTATCAGATTAACAGCAGATTTCTCAGCAGAAACCCTACAAGCTAGAAGGGATTGGGGTTCTATCTTTAACCTCCTTTAAACAAAACAATTATCAGCCAAGAATTTTGAATCCAGTGAAAATAAGCTTCATAAATGAAGGAAAGATACAGTCTTTTCCAGACAAACAAATGCTGAGAGAATTCACCACTACCAAGCTAGTACTACAAGTATTGCTAAAGAAAAAAAAAAAGTTCTAAATCTCAAAACAAATCTTTGAAATACACAAAATAAAATCTTAAAAGTGTACATCTCACAGGATCTATGAAACAATAACACAATGAAAAAACCAAGGTATTCAGGTGACAAATAGCATGGTGAATAGAATAGTACCTCAAATCTCAATAATAACATTGGATGTAAATTGCCTACATGCTCCACTTAAAAGATACAGAATGGCTCTTTCCCTAAGTGGCCTGAGGTAATCTGTGAAAATGGCTCCCTATACATTTGACCCAGAGAATCCCACAAAATCATGTAAATCAAGAGGTTCTAATCTTCATATTCACCTTAAGAATACTTGTGAAACTGCCCAGGCCATCAAGGGTATGCATATATGAAAAGCCACAAAATATCTGAAAGATATCACCTTACAGAAATGGTGTGTACCATTCCGATGTTACAATGGTGGAGTTGGCAGGTATGCCCAGGCCAAGCAGTGGGGCTAGACACAAGGTTGGTGGCCCAAAAGAGTGCTGAATTTTTGCTGCACATGCTTAAAAATGCAGAGAGTAATGGTGAACTTAAAGGTTTAGATGTAGACTCTCTGGTCATTGAGCATATCTGTTGGGGAACCTGCCCCCAATAATTCAACATTATTTCACATAGGTTCTTTTCTATTTCCCTAAGTGTTGGCTGGTCTGAGAAATAAGTACAAAAGAGAGAAATTTTAAAGCTGAGTATCTGGGGGAGACATCACATGTCGGCAGGTTCCGTGATGCTCCCAAGTTGCAAAACCAGCAAGTTTCTATTAGTGATTTTCAAAGGGAAGGGAGTGTATGAATAGGGTGTGGGTCACAGAGATCACATGCTTCACAAGGTAATAAAATATTACAAGGCAAAGGAGGCAGGGCAAGATCACAGGACCGGGGAGAAATTAAAATTGCTAATGAAGTTTTGGGCATGCACTGTCATTGATAACATCTTATCAGGAGACAGGGTTTGAGAGCAGACAACCGTTCTGACCAAAATTTATTAGGCGGGAATTTCCTCATCCTAATAAGCCTTGGAGCGCTATAGGAGACTGGGGCTTATTTCATCCCTTATCTACAACCGTAAAAGACAGACATTCCCAGAGTGGCCATTTTAGAGACCTACCCCTAGGAATGCATTCTCTTTCTCAGGGCTGCTCCTTGCTGAGAAAAAGAATTCAGCGATAGTTCTATTTGATTTTGAAAGAAGAGAAATATGGCTCTGTTCCACCCAACTCTCAGGCAGCCAGAACTAATGGTTATCTCACTTGTTCCCTAAACATCACTGTTATCCTGTTCTTTTTTCAAAGTGCCCAGATTTTATATTGTTTAAACAATTTGTGCAGTTAACACAATCATCACAGGGTCCTGAGGCAACATACATCCTCAGCTTACGAAGATGATGGGATTAAGAGATTAAAGTAAAGACAGGCATAGGAAATCACAAAAATATTGATTGGGGAAGTGATAAATGTCCATGAAATCTTTACAATTTATGTTCAGAGATTGCAGTAAAGACAGGTGTAAGAAATTATAAAAGTATTAATTTGGGAACTAATAAATGTCCATGAAATCTTCACAATTTATGTTCTTCTGCCGTGGCTTCAGCCAGTCCCTCTATTCAGGGCCCCTGACTTCCCGCAACACATATCCAAGTGAATAAAGCACCTAAGATGTGCTGCTGGACCTATGGAGCTCATAGTCAGACTAACCCATACATGAGGTCTCCCTGCTACATTGAGATGATCCTTATTGAAAAGAAACAGATTGTTCCTAAACCAGAAGAGGAGGTTGCCCAGAAGAAAAAGATATCCCAGAAGAAACTGATGAAACAAAAATTTATGGCATGGGAGTAAATTCAGCATTAAACTAAATGCAATTAAAAGGAAAAAGAAAAGACACAGAATGGCAGAATGGATGAGAATTCAGCAAACAAGTATCTGCTGTTTCCAAGAGACTCACCTGACACATAAGGATTCACATAAACTTAAGGTAAATGGGGTAGAAAAACATACTCCATGCAAATGGACACCAAAAGCAAGCAGGAGTAGCTATTCTTGTATCAGAAAAAACAAACTTTAAAGCAGCAGCAGTTAAAAAAGACAAAGAGGCACATTATATAATGATAAAAGGCCTAGTTCAACAGGAAAGTATCACAATCCCAAATATATATGCACCTAATACTGAAGCTCCCAGATTTATAAAAACAATTATTATTAGACCTAAGAGACGAGGTAGACAGCAATGCAATAATATTGGGGGATTTTTCTCCACTGACATAACATTAAATGTCTACATCAAAAAGTCTGAAAGAGCACAAAGAGACAATCAAAGCTCATACCTCAAGGAACCAGAGAAACAAGAACAAACCAAACCCAGCAAAAGTAAAGAAATAACAAAGAGCCTAGAAGAACTAAATGAAATTTAAACAACAACAACAAAAAGACAATACAAAAGGCAAATAAAACAAAACCTGTTTCTTTGAAAAGATAAACAAAACTGATAGACCATTAGCAAGATTAACCAAGAAGAGAGAAGATCCAAATAGCTCAATTAGAAATGAAACAGGAGATATGTCAACCAAAACCACAGAAGTACAAAAGATCATTAAAGGTTACTATGAACAACTTTACATGCACAAACTAGAACACCTAGAGGAGATGGATAAATTCTTGGAAACATATAACCTTTCTAGATTAGACCAGAAATAAAGAGAGAGTCACCAGACAAATAACAAGCAGTAAGATTGAAATGGTAATTTGAGTTACCAAACAAAAAAATTCCAGGACCAGATGGATTCACAGATGAATTTTATCAGACATTCAAAGAAGAATTGGTACCAATCCTATTGACACTATTTCACAAATAGAGAAAGAAGGAATCCTCCCTAAATCATTCTATGAAGCCAATATCACCCTAATGCCAAAAACAGGAAAGAACATAATGAAAAAGGAAAAATATAGACCAAGATCCCTGATGAACATAGATACAAAAATCCTCAACAAAATAATAGCTAACTGAATCCAACATCAAATCAAAAAGATAATCCACCATGATCAAGTTTGTTTCATACCAGTGATGCAGGGATTGTTTAACATACTCACGTCAATAAATGTGACACACCATATAAACAGAATCAAAAACAAAACTCACATGATCATCTCAATAGAGGTAGAAAAAGCATTTGAAAAAATCCAGCATCTCTTTGTGATTAAAACCCTCAGCAAAATCGGCATAGAAGGGACACACATCGAGGTAACAAAAGCTATCTATGATAAATCCATAGCCAACATTATACAGAAAAGAGAGAAGTTGAAAGCATTCCCCCTGAGAACTAGAACAAGATAAGGATGCCCACTTTCACCACTTCTATTCAACATAGTACTGAAATTCCTAGGCAGAGCAATCATATAAGAACAAGAAATAAAGGGCATCCAAATTGGTAAAGACAAGGTCAAACTGTTGCTGTTTGCTGCTGATATGATCACATAAAGAAAGAGTTCCTAGAAGTGGCAAATAAATTCAGCACTTTCAGAATACAAAATTAATGTACACAAATCAATAGCTCTGCTATACACCAACAGTGACCAAGCTGAGAATCAAATAAAGAACTCAACACCTTTTACAACAGCTAAAAATTACTTACGAATATACCTAAAGAAGGACCTCTACAAAAAACAAACAAACAAACAAAAACACTACAAAACCCTGCTTAAAAAAATCATAGACAACACAAACAAATGGAAACACATCCCATACTTAGGAATGGGTAGAATCAGTATGGTGAAAATGACCATACTGCCAAAAGAAATCTACAAATTCAACACAATTCCCACCAAAATACCATCATCAGTCTTCACACATCTAGGAAAAACAATCCAAAATTCATATGCAACCAAAAAGAGAGCCCACATGGCCAAAGCAAGACTAAGCGAAATGAACAAATCTGGAGGCATCATATTACATGACTTCCAACTATACTATAAGGTCATAGTCAACAAAGTAGCATGGTACTTGTATAAAAATAGGTATATAGACCAATGGAACAGAATAAAGAATTAGAAATCAACCCAAATACTTACAGTTAACTTACCTTCAACAGAGCAAACAAAAACATAAAGGGTGAAAGGATACACTATATAACAAGTGGTGCTGGGATAATTGACAAGTCACATGTAGAAGAATGAAACTGGATCCTCATTTCTCATCTTATACAAAAATCAACTTAAGATGGATTAAATACTTAAATAGAAGACCTGAAACCATAAAAATTCTAGAAGATAACATTCAAAAAACCCTTCTAGACTTTGAGGCAAAGACTTCATGATCAAGAACCCAAAAGTACATGTAACAAAAACAAAGATAAATAGATGGGCCTTGATTAAACTAAAATGCTTCTGCACAGCAAAAGGAACAATCAACACAGTAAACAAACCACCCACAGAGTGGGAGAAAATCTTCACAATCTATGGCTGACAAAAGATTAATATCCTGACTCTACAAGGAACTCAAACAAATCAGCAAGAAAAGAAAACAAACAATTCCATCAAAAAGTGGGCTATGGACATGAATAGACAGTTCTCAAAAAAAAGATATACACATGGTCAACAAACATATGAAAAAATGTTCAACCTCACTAATGATCAGGTAAATGCATATCAAAATGACAATGTGATACCACTTTACTCCTGCAAGAATGACCATAATCAAAAAATCAAAAAATAATAGAAGTTGGCGTAGATGTGGTGAAAAGGGAACATTTTTACATTGTTGGTGGGAATGCAAACTAGTACAACCACTATGGAAAATAGTGTGGGGATTCCCTAAAGAACTAAAAGTAGACCTACCATTTAATACAGCAATCCCACTCCTGGGTATCTACCTAGAGGAAAAGAAGTCATTATATGAAAAAGATACTTGAGCATGCATGTTTATAGAAGCATAATTTGCAATTGCAAAGATATGGAACCAGCCCAAATCCCCATCAATCAATGAGTAGATAAAGAAAATATGATATATATATATATGCACACACACACACACACACTATATACACAGACCATGGAATACTACTCAGCCATAAAAAGGAACGAAATAATGAATTCACAGCATCCCAGATTGAATTGGAGACCATTATTCTAAGTGAAGTAATTCAGGAATGGAAAACCAAACATTGTATGTTCTCACTCATAAATGGGAGCTAAGCTATGAGGATGCAAAGGAATAAGAATGATACAACAGACATTGAGGACTCAGGGGAAAGGAGGGCAGAGGTGATGGATAAAAGACACTGGATACGGCGTATGGTGCTCTGGTGATGGGTGCACCAAAATCTCATAAGTCACCAACAGAGAACTTATTCATGTAACAAAGCACCACTTGTTCCCCAAAACCCTATTGAAACAAACATAAAATAAAATAAGCAAAAAATAGCATGCAGCATCTACCAATGTCTAAAGGCCCTTAGATAGTTTATTTTCAGAAGTCTTCTGAATAGATGGATGCCCTCTCTGGTCCTCATTAATATTCCAAAGAGAAACACAGTTTAAGCATCATTTTCTCCTCCACATAGAGATCTGGTGTTTTTCCTCTTCTAATCTCTTTTTTTAACTGGATTATGTACTATGTTATATTGTCTTCTAATTATTCATAGACCTATATTATTATTACCTCAAAAAGATTCATTTTCTGAAGGCAGGAATTATTCATTTACTTCTATTTTATGACCCACAGTGCTGTGTGCATCAAAAATTCAATGCTTTAGTTGACTAATACACTATTTTATTGCCTTTGGCATTGCATAAGAAATGTCACAGAACTGTTAATGATGTTTAAAATAATAGTAAGAGAGTAACTCAAAATTAGAGGATTACCATATCATAAATAAAATATATTTTAGAACAGCCTAGAAGCAAGCCTTATTTAAAATATTATTTTAAAATTTCACAAATAACTAGAACTTTAACGTCCACCAGAATGCAGGTTTGAATGGAAAGGTTGATACTGGGTTCTAAGTTGGTTTTCCATTCCTTGGTCATAAAAGCTAACTGTACCACTCCTGAAAACCACAGGTTATTTTGGCATTTCTTTGGATTTATAATACAAGCAGCCCATTATTTCCAGTGCCTGGGCTGCCTGAAATAAGAAGTTCTACCTTGGTGTTGCAGGCAGTTAATGACTAGATGAACCCCAGTCAGGCAAGAAGGCAGTTTTAGTCTTTCCACATGCCAAGCCTAAAGCAAAGGTGGCTAGAAATGGACCTAGAGAGTCTCGTAAAAACACGAACTAACTTGAACCTCACTTAAATATAAACCAAACGTCATCATGAGGTTTGAAATAATCTAAACTCCCATATTTCTTGAGTAGTTCTGTTTTTGTTGTTGTTGTTGTTGTTATTGCTGTTGTTTTTAATACCCTTCAAACTTTTCTGGGTTATAGTCTAAACTAGAAGTGCCAGAATAACAACACAAATACTGCTATTATTTTCATGGCCTACCCAGAGTGGGAAACACTGGAAATATCAAGACACCATAATTAAAGTTCATCAAATTACAATTTCTGTAACAAAGAATACAAATAACAAATAACAACACAAATGTTACCATTATTTTCATGACTTACCCAGAGTGGGAAGCACTGGAAATATCAAGACACCATAATTAAAGTTCATCAAATTACAATTTCTGTAACAAAGAATACAAATAATAAGACAGTAGCCAGTGTGACTTTGACAGTGACTAAGTCTGATACCCACTGATGGAATTTTTTTTCTTTTTTTTTTTCAAGATGGAGTCTCACTCTGTCACCCAAGCTGGAGAGCAGTGGTGCAATCTTGGCTCACTGCAACCTCTGCCTTTGGGTTCAAGAGATTCTCCTGCCTCATTCTCCCAAGTAGCTGGGACTACAGGCATGCCTGGCTAATTTTTGTAATTTTAGTAAAGACAAGGTTTTGCCATATTGGCCCAGGCTAGTCTCAAACTCCTTATCTCAAGTGATCTGCCCACCTCAGCCTCCCAAAATGCTGGGATTACAGGTGTGAGCCACCATGACCAGGGCTGGATTTTTTTTTTTTTTTTAAGTTCATGTATATAGAAATCTGGAAATGGAAAAGAAATGAAACTGCTTATTTGGGAATAACTGAAAAGCAAAGTTGTGAGCATATGTAGATGAAATCTAAATCTTGGTATCCAATTTAACTATTAATATCATCATGGTTCCTGTTAAAAGTTTTTAATTAGTGTTAGGTAGAAGTGGATGGTTAAATTTTATTTTTATTTCCTGCCTCTGTCCAATGTCCCGAAGCTGTATTATAAGAATAATTTTAAAAAGAAATAAGGATATGGGAAATCTACAACCAGAACAACTGATCTCTGAACGATCTAGGCTGACTCTTACAAATTATAACTGGAGGCAGATACTCAATTTAGTCAATAAACCAGCAGTGTATATTGAGCAACTACCATGTGATCAGCTTTGTACAGACTGTGGACCAAATGACTGAGATTTTTGGTTAACCGAACCCAGAAGAACAGCTTTAGTGGAAAAATTGTGGATTTTATTTTAGATGTGGTATGTGTTGAGATGTATTCAGCAGGCAGTTGAATATTCAGAGCCTGGGAAAAACTGGGATCAAGACAGGGAGGTGTTAATTGAATTTATAAAGGTGAATGAAATGTACAAAGAGAAGATGATGACAGAACTACACATGATACTTATCAGATGGACTGGATGACACAGAAACCAGTGAGAGTCCAGGGCCAGCAACATGGGTGTGTGGCCTGTGCAATCTCACATAGTGTCACTCTCAGAAGGGCTCCAAGCTCAGGGTAAGGCTATTGCCACCGTCTTATAATTTTTTTAAAAATGTATCTTTGAACTATGTTTTGTAAGCAAAGTTGGATGGGGCAATGGAGCACACGCATGAGGAGAAGCACTATGTGCAATGTGCATGTCCACCGTTCCTGGCCTTCCCACTCACATACCATGTCTCATAAGCATAGAATTCCAGTGGACTCACAATGCATGGGAGTTCAGCAAGACTCAATATGAGTACCAGGTGTGTGTTTCATCTTAGAGTAAGCGTGTGCAGGGGAAGGCTGATAAGTCTTGAGAGGCCATGCTTTCTGTTCAAACCAGAACTTGTTGGTGTGAAAGAAATCAATGATGTTCTAAGAAACCCCATCACATATTTTCTTACTTGTGTTAATTTCTTACTTGTGTCAATTAGTCAAGCACTTATACTGAAAATGATGACATACAAGTAAACTGACCATACAGAGTGTTGACAGAACGTGTGCATATCAGTAAGTGAAATAAAATTAGTAGAGTTTGTTTTGTGCAGTGATTCTACTCTTCTGATAAGAATGAAATACATATATATGTATGAGCTATAAAAATAATACCTGTATAATTTTGGTGATTACACATAGCTAAATGCTTTTAAAATTGGCATTTAAAATTGGTATTGTACAACATGAAGAAAAATGGTAAAATTTATTCTCATCATTAAAAATTTTATTTTCTCTTTACTTAGAATGACATTAAACAGCAAATAAAAAGATTTCATGACAAGAGAGAAACTGCAAAAGAAACAGAATTATATTGAGTAACTTTAACAATAATTTTTCTTGTTTTTTGAACAAGGGAACTCAAATTTTAATCTTGCTTTGGGCCCCACAAATTATGGAGCTGAGCCTGAGAGGGTCAATAAATGGAAGGGGAACCAGGATAATCTGTGTCACGGAAGTCACAGGGTACGTGTTTAAGAGAGAGTATTTTTGGTTATTTGTTTGAATGCAGTCCTGTTGCTGGGCTGAGGTTAGCAGCAAGACTTTTCATTGCCCTCCCAGCTGGCATAGGGCCAAGGCTCCAGAAACATGGCTCACCTCCTAATTCTGCCAAATGTCTGTTGAGAATAGACACTGAGCATGAAGGTTAAGTGGTTTCTGATAACCTTTGAGAGAGTAGTATGGGGAAAGTAGCTAGACTGTAGGCTAGATTCCAAAGGAGTAAGGAGTGAAAAAAGAATATTATTGCAGCAAGGATAAATTACATTCTCGGAAAGTGTGTTGGAAGTCTAGATGGATGAATGGATGGATGGAGAAACTGGCTTGTGTACCTTGTTTTCTACTCTCTGTATGTTGGGCACTACACTATGAAATGAAGAAATGGGAGATTTTTATGGCATAGCAAAAGTGAGAACAACACTGCACATATTATGTAAATCATTTTATGCATAACACATTATCATTTGTAGGGTCAACAGCACACATGGGTTATAAGTTTAAATCGGATTCTTTAATCCTTTTCTCTTTTTGGATTTTTTTTCTCTCACCATTAAACAGAAATGTTACTGACTATGTCTATGAGTATGTGCTAGGGTTGTACTAGACAATAAACCATATTTGGTGGGTTTTTTTTCCAGTTATAGTTGTGGCATACAGTATACTAAACATTCAAACTCTTTCCCCAAGATCAAATTGTGTGCCATGATAGGCATCTGGCTGATGTTGCTGAGAGATGGGAATTCAATCTGCATCTTTGAAAGATATTCCTGTCAATATGAAGCCAACTGGCCCACATGGAACTCAGCTCTACAACTTCTGCTTCATTAGCAGCTAATGAGTAGAGTTCAGTGCCAAACAACAGGAAAATTCTTGCTTTTATTATTCCAGGTTCAAGGATATGGCACTGGTCTAAAGAGTAAAATTGGCCTGCAGAAAATTGAAACACATTCCACACTAATAAAAACACAAACTGCATATACTGTAAGACATCTTTGAGTGATTATACCTGAAAGACTAATACCAGTTGTACTGAGATCATTAGCTTTTCAAATATATCCAAACGTGTTATATTATAGCCTCCTACTCAGAACTAATTCCTGGGCCCAACTGTTGTGGGAAGTCAAGGACCCCGAATGGAGGGACCGGCTGGAGCCATGGCAGAGGAACATAAATTGTGAAGATTTCATGGACATTTATCAGTTCACAAATAATACTTTTATAATTTCTTATGCCTGTCTTTAATCTCTTAATCCTGTTATCTTCATAAGCTGAGGATGTACATCACCTCAGGACCACTGTGATAATTGTGTTAACTGTACAAATTGATTGTAAAACGTGTTTGAACAATATGAAATCAGTGCATCTTGAAAAAGAACAGAGTAACAGCAATGTTTAGGGAACAAGGGAAGCAACCATAAGGTCTGACTGCCTGCGGGGTCAGGCAAAAAGAGCCATATTTTTCTTCTTGCAGAGAGCCTATAAATGGACATGCAAGTAGGAGAGATATCACTACATTCTTTTTCTAGCAACGAATAATAATATTAATACCCTGGGAAAGGAATGCATTCCTGGGGGGAGGTCTATAAATGGCCACTCTGGGAATGTGTCTGTCTTATGCAGTTGAGATAAGGACTGAGATATGCCCTGGTCTCCTGCAGTACCCTCAGGTTTACTAGGGTGGGGAAAAACCCCATCCTGGTAAATCTGAGTTCAGACTGGTTCTCTGCTCTCGAACCCTGTTTTCTATTGTGTAAGATGTTTATCAAGACAATACGTGCACCACTGAACATAGACCCTTATCAGTCGTTCTGCTCTTGCCCTTTGCCTTGTGATCTTCGTTGGACCCTTATCAGTAGTTCTGCTTTTTCCCTTTGTCCTGTTCCCTCAGAAATATGTGATCTTTGTTAGACCCTTATTAGTAGTTCTGCTTTTTGCCTTTTGAAGCATGTGATCTTTGCACCTACTCCCTGTTTTTATACCCTCTCCTCTTTTGAAACCCTTAATAAAAACTTACTAGTTTTGAGACTCAGGCGGGCATCATGGTCCTACCGATATGTGATGTCACCCCCAGTAGCCCAGCTGTAAAATTCTTCTCTTTATACTGTTTCTCTTTATTTCTCAGCCAGCCGACACTTATGGAAAACAAAAAGAATCTATGTTGAAATATTGGGGGCAGGTTCCCCCAATACCCAACTTTGCTTTCAGCAGGTTCACTGATTGTACAGGGAAAGCCAAAGTAGGAGCAAATCTGTGTTTCTATGAATTGCCAACATTTGTTCCTGTTATCATGAGTCTGTTTTTACAGTCTGAACAAGTTTTGATATGAATCTCAACTGAAAGCCAGAGTTTAAGGCTCCTAATAGATGAGTAGTTTTACTCTTTGGTGTTAGTGTCTACAACGAAGAGGCTTGAAGAAAAAAGTGAGAGTCTACTTATCTCTGAAATAGACTAATGAATACGTTTTATTTATAGAGTAATACTTGTCTCAAAATCACTTTGAAACATCAGAAAGTAGGGCTGTCCTCTCACCAGTACTTTATTGCTCATGACCTCCCTGCCTACATCAAGACACAAATAGACCTGGATCTCCTCCCCCTCCCTCCCAGCCAAATGCCCTCTTCAGAGTCAACAGCAATGCCTGATTGAATGATTTGTGCCTCCCTGCAGGCCTCTTGGCTGCCAGTAACTCACTTCAGAGTCTTGGTCATTTGTGGTGTGTCTTGAGGATGCTTGCTAGCTGTTCTCTTCCTCAGTTGGTTCTATTCATTTCTGGTTTGGGGTAATTGCATGTTTGAGTTCACAGTAAAAATATAAATATGTAAGTGATACACACTATAAATCTCTTTGCACATGATTCACACACACATGAATTTAAAAAGAAAAAAAAAGGCAGGATATCATTGTAGGAGTATTGTTAGTTATTTCAAACTTTATAAAGAAAGTGTTGTGTGTTTGTTGGAAGTATTTGTGAATTGTTAGCAACTTTTACCCCACTGCTTGCATATCTCCAAATCCATGGAGTAAATAACAGTGATTTGGTTCTCCTTAGCAGCCAAGGGCTCACTGCAATGCTGTTAAGACTATAAGCATGGTGTTATACAAATGTGGGTCATCTACAAGCCACCTACATAATTTTTGCCATATTAACATATTCTTTGTACTCATAATCTCAACATTTTTATGGAGACCTCCTCAGACTTTTAGTGAGTTAAGTCTATTTTAAAAGAAAGCTGTAAAACACTGCTGTACTGCTTATGCTTCACTAGATTACATATTCTGGGGAGCACTGATCCTACATTTCTTTTGTAGTCTCCTTGGCCCACAGCCCTGTGCTATGCTCATAATAATAAAGCATGTATGACAGTGTTCATAGATTGAGATCATCTTTTCTAACTTCAGTGAGCTTAGTACATGAATAATTTTCTATACAAAAGCATAGAAAATTCAAAACATTAATTTCTGTGTGTGATAGAAAAGAAATGAGAAAAAAATTGCACCCAAAGACTCATAGGATTTCAGACTTTGACATTCTGATCATCTTTTATTTGAAAAGACAAGAAAATAATATTTTCTAAAGATAAGCTCTTGAAAAAACAGTTTCTTGTAACTAAAAACATATTAACCCTTGGAATTGTATGGTAATCTCAGTTGTTTCAGAAACGCCAGCGTCAATATGCTCAATCAAATTCTCATCAATGAAAAGGATAGAGACATTGAAAAGGTAGAACAGCAGCAGAAATAAAAGTGACCTTTTGGAAATTACTTTTGCTTTCATTGTTTGTGCTCAGATTTGAAGAGTATTCACTATTTGTTTTGCTAAAATTCTTCCAAATGTCATTAAACTGAGAACTTGGGGCAACTTGTCTGACTCTGGGTAGAGAATAATTACCATCTGTACCCTACAAATGTGGGTAAGCTTGCACTGAAATAAACCATCCAAATCCATGACGAACATCAAAATTGTAGACATAAGGAGCAAAGCAGAAAATTGTAGTATGACAAAATAGCTACATTTAATTATGTAAAATTACATAGAATTTTAGTCTTCTTTAGAGGTGCTTTATTTAAACTTACATCTAAAGGCACGTCTTTGGTTAATGCAACTTTCAAGTCCGGGAGTTGACAGAACATTTATTAAATTTAAAATTCAAGCAGATTGTAATGCTTGCAATTTTGAAAGTTAGAGGGCCACTTTTCAGAGAAAAAATGTTATTTAAAACTGTGAGGTCCACTTGATCTCCTTTGCTCATATCAAATCTTTCATGTGCCCCTACCTATGAAGACTTTTCTGCTCTTTTGCAGAGAACAAATCTCATCCTAGGCAACAGAGTGAGTCTCCTCAAGACTTTCTCTTCCAGCCAGGCAGCATTCTAAGAAATGGTGTCCCTCTATACATGGCCTTTGCGGATCCAATGACCAGTCTTGGTTGCCCTTATCTCTGAGTCACCCCAGAGAAGCTACACGAGTGACCCAGCACCATTCTCACAAGAAAAGACGCTCTGGGTGGCTTGCTGTCTGGTTAGCTGGAGGACTGAAAAATCAATGCTATCAACTTCTGAGTACACTGAGCAGCTCATTAAGCATCATTATGCCCATTATTTCCCCTGGCTCCTACAGTCCCTTTCCGAAGACAGCATTTGTGTACACTCTGTAAAACAAGTTCTACTATCCTGGCTATGGGATATTCATCGAACCAGGAATTCGGGGCTCAAGAGTATCGCTATGAGTCAAAATGTGATCAGAGAAGAGATAACCAAAGACACCATGACAATAAGATCGAGTTGACCATCACAGAGAAGAACTAAACAGCCGCTTTCCTAGAGCTGCCTCAGAGCACAGACAGGCTTCCAGTTTTAGTCCGTATTTGTCCTTACAACTAATCATCACTTCTTCCTTTCTCTAAAGCTCAGAGTCTCATTTTGAAGCAACTCAGAGAAAGCCTCTGAGTTGGTATACACAGGTGGTGTATCTAAATCATAATACAATAAATAAATATAATGCTTTCGTTATACAACTCCCAGGACCACTCTTTCTATGTAAAATGCGAACTTTACTCTCTGGAGCAGCTCTCTAGCTCTCTCCCATGCGTATTCTTTCTCTCAGAATCTGTCTTCTCTCCTATTCTCATTTCAAGCCACAAAATGTGCCCTCTGTGTGCAAAATGGCAGTTAGAGATCACAGAGATGGAAATGGGACAATCCCTCTTTCATGTGCGGCTTCCAAGCCTTGGGGTAACAGAGGCTCCATTTTTCCAAACTCTGCTTGCAACTGCTTTGTTAGCTACCAGCGTCAGAATGACCACTTGAAGAATTTTGCTGAAGCAGAGGAAAAGTACTAGTTCTAGAGCGGGGGAGTGCTCCTATTTGATCATAGGAAGAGCAGCGTCACACAGCACAGTCTAAAAAGGACTCACTATTCCCAGGCACAGGGGGCTTTCCTGCTACACTAAAGGAGAACATATCCATCCACATTTCACCTTAACCTTCCTCTACTAAGTTCTGGATAAAATACCTTACTTATGAATAAATAATAACAACAATCCTTTAACTCCTTTAGAGAGAGGGATCTGGCAAATGTACTCTACTAGAGATGCCATCTTTTCCCAGCCCTCCACATGCAGACCCTCTGTCCCAATGGAAGAGCAGTAGTAGACACCTGACCCAAGATGGGCCAATTATTATCCCTCCTGGGAGCTTTGAGTTAGAATGAACAAATACTGCCGGGCGCGGTGGCTCAAGCCTGTAATCCCAGCACTTTGGGAGGCCGAGACGGGCGGATCACGAGGTCAGGAGATCGAGACCATCCTGGCTAACACGGTGAAACCCCGTCTCTATTAAGAAATACAAAAAACTAGCCGGGCGAGGTGGCGGGCGCCTGTAGTCCCAGCTACTCGGGAGGCTGAGGCCGGAGAATGGTGTGAACCCGGGAGGCGGAGCTTGCAGTGAGCTGAGATCCGGCCACTGCACTCCAGCCTGGGTGACAGAGTGAGACTCCGCCTCAAAAAAAAAAAAAAAAAAAAAAAAA